>NC_142732.1:13285000-13435000 GCF_055471065.1 Atractosteus spatula | reverse complement strand
ATGGAATTTTACCACTGAAGGGAAATCTTAGTGCCTGAGCATAAAAAGAATAGGAGCATACTGCAACGCGTGTGAAGGCCATAAACGATATTAATTTTGGAACATAAACATACAGTATATGGCTGGTCTCGGTACTTTAAAGAAAACATACACGAAACATGGTTTCATTATGACCAGAATCGGTCTTGAGATATTTTTAACTTGATTTACAGTATTTGAGAGGTATGTCCTGACACCGATACTACGTAAGTACTGCTCACGTACTGTATATGTTTCTAGGTTTATATTATGCATTTCATATGGTCAAATTACTTTTGAGCAACTGATAAGAAGCGCGAAACGGTATGCCCAGGGCGTTTTAGTTTCGTTTTGTGCGGGGACTGCTTTAACTATATCGCCGTGGATTGATTAGAGATATCAAGTACATACAAGTCATTTTTTAAATGTTGTAGTTTGTCTTGTAAAAATGTTACGAGAACATCATCTGTCAACAATTACACAGGTTCTGTTTCCATATTGCGGATTTTGGTTACGTAATATTATTTTCTAATTTAACGTTGTGAATATATGATTTGGGCAAACAGAGCCGCAAAGAAGTACATTATGGGTTGTTGGTTTTTTTTGCAGTTTTATCTAGAACAAGCAATGCTTAAACCTTTGTCTGATTCTTGTGAAACTATCCACACGACAGTTACCCACAGTAGGAGTTGACTTCAGTGATGTCACTGATGGGATGTTTCTAAAAATCCATCCTCTGTAAAACGTCTTCTCTAGTTGTCCTGCATATGTATTCGCTAATGAAGCTGTGTGTTCTGAGCCTGGATCTCTACATTTCTGTATGAACCAGCTTAGAGGGCTAAAGACAGCTTGTGTTTAAATTGAGTGTAAGGTAATTTATGCTTCTAAAGTCATGGTCAGCATTTATTATTGTACTGTGCTGTAAACTTGTTCTGTGCCTAGTCACATTATTTTATAGCGTTTTTATAGTGTTATCAAATCTGGTGGCGCTGTGTGTTAGTTTCCTGACTCCCGTGTCACATGGTCTGTGATTGAATCCCATGGAATTACTGTACAGTATCACTTTATTTTTTAACAAACATTTCTTTGAAAAAATGAAACGTTTCCCTTGGACAGAGATTAAATAAAACCTCACTCGCACCAAACAAATTTATATTTCTAAATATCACAACATGATCGAATTTAAGTCTTTTTAATAACAATGAATAGTCACCTATGCGTTACAAAATAAACATTTATATTGATTTGAATCGCGTTTTGATTTAAATCGTAAATGCGTGTTTAAATATATGTGTTTAAAGGCGATATACTGTATAAAAGCGCTGATTCTTATGGAGTGTGTTCCGCTGGGGATTCAAAAACTTTATTTTTTTTAATCGCGTATCTAAGGAAAATTGCAGTATAACTTTAATTTATACTGCAATTTATATTTATAATTTTAATTTATAATTTGGGTGTCTCCCCTTGCCAGAAAGCTCTAAATTGCATTTTGAGTGCGGTTTTTGACTTTTTCTAAATTGCAACCCATAAATAAAGCTGATGAAGCTTAGACTAACTGTATTCTAAACTGTATTACAACGTAAATTGCAAAAATGCACTTGGAATCTGTCCAAGCCCTCCTACGAAAATTATTTAAACTGCGACACTAATCATTCATCTCTAAATAAACTTTATTTTATATAGCGTTTTAGGCGAATAGGTAATTAGATTGCTCATAAACCTAATCGCTTTTTCTACATAAACACAACGTGATTGCTCTCTGAAAATGCTTTTCCTTTATATTTAGGCTCAGATTTCAACTATAGATCGCATTATTATAAACTTTCTTGGAAAAATGTATTTTATGTAAACCATGCTTGCTATTAATTCATTTAGGGCTAAAATACGTTCATTGTCTTCCAATCGAGTCGAGTTGACATTAGAAGCTTGCCACTCCCGGACTGTTACACCAACGCATTAGCATGTTAAAGCGACTTAATTGAGGTGCCCAGCTACCGGTTAACACTGTACTTCCTACTTTAAAAATACTTGTGGAACCGGTTTAATTCGTCACAGCCAGCACTCCTGCAGAGAGGGGGTTGTACTCGTAAAGTAGAAGCAGGCGAGATTTCCAGCGAAAGACACCTCCCCCCCTCAAAAACCCAGTAAGCAGCAAGGCTTTATGTTGAAAATTGAGGTGGATTTTGTTTATGATAAAGAGGAGAAACTGGGATGGGAGGAGGATTTGGTTTTGCATAAGGGGCGGGATTATGATAAGGAGGAATTTGCGAGAGTATAATGGTTTGATATATTTGATTTTGTATTGTGGTCGTTATCTATGTTTTTGGTTGGTATTATGTTTATATGGTTGTTTTTGTTGGTTGGTTGTTATTATGGTTATTAATAATACGATCTATAGTTGAAATCTGAGCCTAAATAAAAAGAAAAAGCAAGTGATTAGGTTTATGAGCAATCTAATAACTTATTCGTTTAAAACGCTATATAAAATAAAGTTTACTATTAATTTGCTGGACAGAGCGGTGAACATTATTATGCATAAGACAAAGATAACGATCCTGATCAGTTTAGAAATCTGTGTACGCTGTAAGGTTTTTACTTCTTAAACTTTTAAAATACACATTTCGAATAGAAATAAATCCTCTTTCTGGTACAGTCGCATGAAGAGACAGGCGAAACGGCCCTACACTGCTCTGTCGCAGTACACGAATATAATCATATCGTTATTAAATTCTTTAGATACGCGATTCCATATTATATTAGCAGAAAAGCTTAAACTACCACTTTTTCACACGCTATTTCACATGTTAGTTAAATTTAATTTATTTATATATTATATATTTATATCTCTGACCAAGGGAAACGTCTAATTTTTTCAAAGAAATGTTTGTTCACAACGGCGACTGTCAGAAGATAGGACACAGCGGCTCAGGCACCCGCTGAATGGAAAAGGGGCACTTTAATGTTCTGTATGGCTAATACTAAAGCCAATACTAATATTCAATACTTTAATATCCTTTTCTGTATGTTTAACAATAGTGGGTACTGGCCTAATTCGTCCCTGCTCCCGTTGTTAGGTGTTAATGTGTTGTTAAGTGTGAATTTGTAGCTGTTTCCCTGGGGTCTGGCTTTTTTTCTGGAAAACCATAACTGGTCTTGTCCAGATTGACTGTCGGCGCCCAGGTCTGACAGTGCTGCTCCAGCAGTGCCAGGTTCTGGCGCAGCCTCTGTTCTGTGGGCGACAGCGGGACCAGGTCGTCTGCACAGAGCAGGAACTCGATTTCCATAATTAATGCAGATCAGTAAATCAAGGGACAAAACAATTATTGCGCCCGGGTCCTCAATGGGCTTTGACGTGCTAATGCGTTGGTTTAACAGTCCGGGTGTGGCAAGCCTCTAATGTCTCCCGACTTTGAAAACCAAGTAATAACTTAAATATATGTGCAAACGTTTCATATGTTGCTGTTGTGGATGCCTGTGGAGTGTATCTTATTTGCCGCGCGCCCTCCCCCCCTCTTTCCCTCAATTCAATTCAATTCAAGGTGTTTTATTAGCATGGCAGATGGGTTCAATCAGTGTTGGGTATTTACTTTCCTTTGAGATTCCACTTTTAAAGGTGATATATAAATTTTTGACTAAAATAAATTGATATCTTTGTCTTCTAAGCTCTCTGTGTACAGTGGAGCCTCCTGTCCAGCCAGCACATGTCCACAGACATTCACAACAGCGACATATCATAAAACGTTTGCACATATAGTGTGCAAAAATGCACTTTATTTACTAAAAATAAGACAGAGATACTGTATCAATTTATGTTGCATTAGCCTGATTATGATTAAAAAAACACATATAATTAAACACGCGTTTGCGATTTAAGTCAAAACACGATTTAAATCAATATAAATGTTTATATTGTATCGCATACTGTCCAGCCTCCATTTCTCTATAAAAATTTACTCTATTACACACACACACAATAGAAGCAGGAAGCAGAAGCAGGGACCGTTCGTGTTGCAGTACACGAATATAATCATAACGTTATTAAATTCTTTAGATACGCGATTCCATATTATATTAGCAGAAAAGCTTAAAACTACCACTTTTTCACACGCTATTTCACATGCTAGTTAAATACTTCGATGCTTGAAATGTTTAGGGAGAAATGGAATACCGGTGTGTATTTTTCCTTTAAAGTACCGATTCCTGGAATCTGACTGGCTGACACCCTTCTGAAGTGGTTCCATAAAATCTGGTATACGGAAAAGAAAGCATTGATAAAAAAAAGCCTGGATTCTCATGTATCTCATACAAGTATCTTTTAATACAGTCTTTGCTGTGCTCTTGAGGATCCTTGTGATGTTTTGAGCTCTAGTTGAATGATAAGTGTCGCATTTTAAATCATTTTCGTAGTTAGAAATTATGAAACGCCCTGTTAAAAGCAAGGGAGTTTTTATGCCCGTTGAAGTAAAACAAAATGCCTGACAAAGTATGGCTTGGACAGATTCCAAGTGCTTGTACAAATGTGCTAAAGAAATTATACTTTGAGTATACAGCTTGTCCAAAGTCATCCATTATTAATACTATTAGTAATATCTTCGGTAAAGGCTTTGATGCATAAATATTTCTGATAAAGGTAGGTTGTGTACTTTTGTCCAGCTGAGCAATCTTGCTTTCATAAAATATATACGCGATTCAATATTATATTCCCTTTTAATCAAATTCTAAAAGTATGCTTGTTGACTCCGGTATCTCTTTAGTTAAAGACTTCGATGCTTAAAATGTTTAGGGAGAAATGGAATACTGGTGTGTATTTTTTCTTTAAAGTACCAAGACCAGCCATATACTGTATGTTTATGTTCCAAAATTAATATCGTTTATGGCCTTCACACGCGTTACAGTATGCTCCTATTCTTTTTATGCTCAGCTATTAAGATTTCCCTTCAGTGGTAAAATTCAATATCTACAACGGGCACAGCAAAGACGTTTACTGTAAGTCTTTCTACGACAGACCAACGGACCACGAGTGCCCCTGTCGGTCAACCAATCACGTACTGCGGTGCCGCGCGTCATCTTGCGTCACAATGCGCGACTCCACCTGCGGTACGTGTCTGTAACGCGCACTTTGAATGGCTGCATCTGTATCACTTGTACAAAAAGATCAATAACATCTTGTTGTAACCGTGGAGCGCACAATGTCATGGTAATGCATGCCTGTACATCTAAAAAGGAAAGATCTGCCCTGACATTGTATGTGTAAAAATAGGCAGTCCTGACGTATGCCATATTTTATAAGGGGGGAATGAAGTAAGAGACAAGATGTTAAAAGGGTTAATAACTTAAGTCAGTTCTGCCTGAAAATTAGACTTCTAAGCAACAGGGGTTTATGGCAGGAAAGGGGGTTAACTGATAAGGATTCCAGATGCGAGCAAGGAACCCCCTGGGGGCATAATCTTAAACTGACCATTTGGCCAGGGCCTCTTAACTGGCCAAATACCATGACCCCCCCCCCCCCCCTTACCATAATATCGAATGACGTCTGAAGCAGCAAGCAAGGACTATATAACCTAAAAGTTTGTACCGGCACATTGAACAATACTTCGGTTTTGTTGTTTCTTGCAGGAAACAAGACTTCGGCTTTATTGTTCCTTGCATGCAATAAACTCATCTGTTTTACTTCACTCGGGAACAAGAACCTTATTTTTTCTGTTACAACAGGGGTAACACTTTAAGGTGCCTTACAGTTGTAGGAAGTGATAAGAGACGATTCGTGGCGTGTGCTTGATCCCATATACTGTACACCCCGGGTTGCACTGCTAGGATGTAGTACAATACCGCTTCGGCACGTAACAGCATCATATGCAAGTGCGGAACGTGAGGGTTTCATCTTGCAGACTCTACTTCTCTCCTGTAGAAGTAAAGCAGGGCTTGCTGGGTGAGCTTTCGTTCCGGTAAATTAGGTCACGTGTCATGTTCAATTACTTCTTCTACAGTACATGACATATCGTTTTTTTTCTATCAATAAGTATAGAAATAAAACAAAAGAAAAAACGGTGTCGCCAAAGAATGCACAGCTCTGTCGTCTTGGGGAGGTGTCAAGGGCATTGAGCTCCTTGGACATGAAAAGTGCCAGATAAATGCCATTTCTCATCATTTCTCTTGGCGTCAGTTCTGCTATTAAATGGGACGGAGGCAAGGGGCTCAGAGAGCAGGATAAGTGCACACCGAACGCAGATGTGTCCAAGTGTCTGTAAAAGTGTGGTGCTTCGCTGGCGCTGTTCCCTAGTGGCTTAAAGTGCCTGCCTGGTAAGCAGGTGTTCCTGGGTCTGAATACCAGCGGTGCCTCTCTCCGTGTCTTGTTGTGCCGAATGTATCATTTCAGACAAACATGTACAGCTTGGTTCAGTTTAATGCAAGAATTCATTTCCTTTCTGGAAGAACTTGTTTTTGAAGAAATCCATACAGCTTGTGAAAGATGAAATCCATTTCTTGGTTGTCAGTGGAAAAATATTGCCGGCTGCAAGAAGCGCAAGTGATTGTTTTCCTTGACCATAAACCTGCAAATGTAGGGAGTGTAAAAGGCCCTCAGTTTCTGTGGCGCAATCGGTTAGCGCGTTTGGCTGTTAACCGAAAGGTCGGTGGTTCAAGCCCACCCGGGGACGCATGTCTCAGTGTTTCCAATGTAAACATCATCACCGCTAAAGAAGATGGTGCAGCAGGCTCCACAGCTGAAACGTTGTGCTTCTTTTCTTCTCTTCTCAGCATGGAGTAAACCTTTGCTTGATCCTTTGCAGTCTACGCATGCTGACGCAGCTACCTTTCTCTTAACGCGCCTCAATCATTATTCACCAAAACGATCAGCAGAATATGTCGCCTTTGTGGTGATGTCACTCCTCTGCTTCACAAATGTCCTTAGTGACGGGCCATTTCTTTCGGCCATTTTTCCGGAGCGGTTATTGATTGCTCCATCATTTCCCTCATGCTTTCCATCACTAGATTGAAAAAAAAACAGAAACAGGCTGACAGGACGACAATCAAATTGCAAAAACTCATCAAAGCACTCGATAGAGTATTTGAATCCACAAGTAGCTACGAGCAACTTTGTCCTGGCTTGCATGAAAGCCGGAAAATGTCAAAAAGAAAAAGATGGTGGCTTTTTCATATTCGTTCTTTTATTTTTAGTTCGTTGGCTCTTCTGTCCATCGTCCTCCTGCCTGGCTCTTGACCTGTGACTGTCTGAACGCACACAGTAGACTTTCAGGCGGGGAATTAGTCCTGAGCCTCTGTGAAAGACCCACCCACCCCCATAAATAACTGCTCTAGAAACACATGAATGCAAAACTAAATCACAGCTTAAAGAGGAGCTCCAACTCAGTGCCATACTAATGTAAACGAAGTAATACTAAGACATGTTCTTATGGATTTGTCTTACCTTGAGATATGTAATTGGATTTCAGGATTAACTTCCACATTCAATGTACTGGTGATTGTTTGCCTGGTCAGTACCTGGGTAGGAGACCTCCAGCGAACAATTAAGCTTGCTGCTGGAAGTGGTGTTAAGAGACTCTTAGGATCTTCCAGAGGTGTCTGTCCAATAGCACTAGTTGCCTTAGAGCTGGCTCAAACATTGCTCAAGAGTATACCTTTCACAGATGCGCAAAGATGAATGATGGGGGTGCACGCTTCAAGGAGCCTTCCAACTGTAGGGACTGATTAGAGACGATCCGTAGCGTGTGTTCGTTTCCATATACGCCCCGTGTCTCAACGGTAGGACGGAGTCAAATACTGCCTCGACACGTAACAGCATTATATTAAACCGCAGGACTTGAGGGCTGTTTTGTTTGAATGTTCAAGGCATTCGTAAGAGCGTAGGTCAAGGGCCATTCGTGCATCTCCTGTAACTCGAGTAAAAATGCTATTCAAAGTGCAGTGACTGAAATCATCGTCCACATTTCTCCGTTGTTGATTTCTTTCTGTCTAAGAAAGTTCTATTTTCATGTCCGAACGGGGAGACTTTATCATTCCAACTTGAAGCCACCCTTGAGTACTCTGAGGTGTGTGTGTCTGCTTGCACGTATGGCGTAAAAGGTTTCTTAAACGGAGAGCGAACTTGAAAAAAGTTGCCGCCGCCTCGCACTCCCTGTTCGATTGTAGCAAGAAGGCAGCGGGCACAGCACTTGCTGTAGTCGTGGCCGAGTGGTTAAGGTGACGGACTTGAAATCCGTTGGGGTCTCCCCGCGCAGGTTCAAATCCTGCCGACTACGGCGTTCTTTGCAGTTGGTCGTGTGCGTGTGTGAAAAAGGACCAGCGCTGTTTTGTTTTCGCTGGGGCCTTTAACACTCTAAATAGCCTGGACCCGCTGCCTTGGAAATCGATTCTTCAGCAACCACGAGTGACGCTTTGCGGCTGGACGCAGATAACGATGCTTTTTCTGCAACCAGCTTTCCAGCAGCTCCGTACTGAACCCGTTCTCCATTGCAACATAGCGGAGGCTCGTCACGTCTATAGCAAGGCTGTATAGGACCGCATACGCCACAGTGACTTTTACACAGACCACATGAAAGGCAAGCAAAATACAGTTTTAAAATTCCAAACACTCACAAGGTCAGAGGAACAGCGATGACCTGAACAGATCTGTTACAGAAGTCTAGGTTGACCTTTTTAGAGCTGTAATTGTATTTTTGTTTAATAGAAGATCAAATCCACTCCCATGTACCAGCACCTTACAGTTTATTGATGTTAATTGTGTTTAAGTAATAAGATTGCTAACGCTGTTGGACTTTAGCTGGTGTTTTTTAGAACAAATTGCTTACTCTTCTGTAAGGAATATGCAGTACGTGCCTTTGTCAGTCATTGCTCACCATACCTGTTACTTTCTTATCTAACTCACTACCTCAAATGGTGAAGGTCCACAAACATAAATGAAAAAAAAAACCCTTGTTGTAGATGAGGTGCACAAAAAAGCAGCCCCTGATAGTGTATAACACATTTATACTATTGCAGAGACACATGTAACACATATATATATACTGTATATATATGAAACAGAAACAGGAATCGCTTACTCACCTGAAGAATCTCTGTAGGAATATCTAGCATTTATCAATGGAAATAAAAGCTGCTTTAATACAGTGCATGTTCAAACTCAAACCCTCAGCTGCTGTTCTTGTTTGTTTTGTGACAAATTGCAACTGAGCATCGCATGAGCAGTTACGTACCCTTATCTGTTAGGGAATTTCAAGGGATGAGTTAGGTCAGAATGGGTAGGCTGCAAAACAACAAGTAAAGAGTTATTGCAAGATGAAACGTTGTGGCGGTTTTCTTATCTTTTCAGCATGGACTAAACTTTTACGCGTTCCTTATATGCTATATATGTATATATTGGCACCAATGTCGTTCTTAAAAACTAACATGAAATTGTCAGGGACATTCAGCTATATACAAAGAAGAGACAGACAAAGTTATAATTCTATATTAACGTGGCCTACATATTGACGCAATGATCAAACTAACTGACATGTTCTGATTCAGATCCCCTGCAGTTCATGCTAATTAGAACAATAGCAATGCTGAGTCCTCCCCACCCTACTGAGCACAAACTCAGCTGCTCTCCAGTTCTGTTCTGCATGTTTTTTCATTGCAATTGAGCTCAGAGCTGGAGATGATCTCCATACAGTACTGTGTTAACTAGCCCGCACTTGCGTGCTAATTTACTGGTTGTGGCAAATGTTTTTCTCTAGTTCATTTACATGAAGGCAACCTGTTATCGAGGAACCTGAGAGGTTTAAAACCCTCACGAGCCAGGCAGGACTCGAACCTACAATCTTCTGATCCGAAGTCAGACGCGTTGTCCATTACGCCACTGGCCCACATGACATGCACTTGTACTCCACCACAGAGAGCTCTACACTGCTACTAGTAGTACACTTCCC
The DNA here is from genome assembly GCF_055471065.1 of Atractosteus spatula. Classification (NCBI taxonomy): domain Eukaryota; kingdom Metazoa; phylum Chordata; class Actinopteri; order Semionotiformes; family Lepisosteidae; genus Atractosteus; species Atractosteus spatula. The sequence goes on along the minus strand of NC_142732.1, from coordinate 13,425,056 downwards.
CATCTAAATTTTCAAAGCAAGAAACTTGTGTTTCCTACTATTTTTATCAGGTTTAAAATATCATCTCCTTAAAACAGAAAAAGTGTTGATGTGTCGTGCTGAAATTCTGACTGATTTTGAATTCAAAGAAAAAACGTTTTCTTCCAAAACACCGTGAAATTGTCACATCTTGCAGACAATAGGTGTATTCCATGTTGAAAAGAGAAGAAAGAAAACCATGGAGCCTTTTTCAGGTGTGAGGCTTCTTCAGGTGTGAGAAGACCTCACGGCGAAACATTGTGTTTCCTTTCTTCTCTTTTCAGCATGCAATAAACCTATTACTTGTTCCTTTGCAGCTGTAGCGGCAATGCTTGTTAATAAGACAGAATTAAGTGTTGCGGTGCTTTCCCAAATGAGGCCCCATCTCTTTGTTCATCTCTGTGGTGCAGCCACAGAGAAGCTATTCATGCAGGCTGATTTAAAGATGTTTTCTTTTGATAAGGGACAGCTCCCAAAGGGGGATGCACTTAGCTAAGCCTGGCTATCATGATCAATGGTCATCCATTGGCGCCTATCTGTCTAGGGAGTGCCAGATGGACATCTGGACTGCATTCCTAGGTGTCAGGAGTAAGTGACTCATATCTCACCTTGATCAACCAATCAGGGACTGGTAGGGCCGAGTAACCCATGTGGGACTCTGATGCCCATGGAACTTTCAGCCAATGAATGAGCTGAAGTTCCTCCAGGTAAAAATAGGCAACACAGAGGGCCTGTGAGAATTCTGTGGACTATTCTAAAGGGAATTCAAAGGAGAATTTCAGGGCAGGACAGCCCAGGAGCAGAAGGCTCCCAAGGGCAGGACATTCTCGCAGCGCGCCTCCTGACCATCCTGAGACTCAGCCCAGACAACCACGGAACGGCCAGTGTGTCCGAGTGCCAGAACTTTGCTTTGTTCTAAGAGTCTAGAGCGGAGGTTGCCAGAGAATAACCAGAGGATCCACCCGAGGTTAGCATCAGCAGCAAGCCTCGTGAACAGGTCGGAACTGTGGACAGCTGAATCACTATTCAGAACTAGCGCTTCATTAGGAACGAACCGGTCCTCTTCCTGACTTGCTGGGACCCACAGTCATCTTTTCTCTTGTGCACAAACTTTGCTAGTTAAAGCCAACACTAACTAGCCGGTCAGTGAGCGTCAGCAGCGCACTGTCGCAAGCCGCACAGCACAGCCTGGCACGGAGCCAGAGAGCCCGCAGGAGATCTGAATCCCCAGAGATTGGATGAGTATTCAACTTCAATGCATTACAACTCGAGAATTCAATTGTTATCCCAACCAGTTGATATCAATTTAATTCCTAAGAGTTATGTACTTGTTTTGAGTATCCAATGTAGAAGTTATAACCAAGTTCATTTACGAAACGGTCTAAATGAATGATGTACTGAACGTATGTCCTCTTGATATATGTAACTCTTCGTAACTGATTGAATATATACCTTTTGTATTCTGATAACCCTCTCGATAAGATCTGTTAGGTTTATATGCATATTCTATGTATTAATAAATGTATCCTCGTGTATTAGTACCTGTGTGTGTGCGTTGTTTGAGTTATATCGCATGGTTGGATTCTAAAGCCATTAAAAGAATCATTTTGTGATTTACGGCTACAATTAATAATTGTCCCCGTAAATGCCCAAACCCTACAGAACTGGTGCCTTCAGAGAGCACACTACACAGCCGAGGCATGCTAACGTAGCTACCCAGCTGAACATCTTGCAGACTCTACTTCTCTCCTGTAGAAGTAAAGCAGGGCTTGCTGGGTGAGCTTTTGCTCCGGTAAATTAGGTCACGTGTCATGTTCAATCACTTCTTCTAAACACAACATTTGCTGGTGCTAGCTTTCCCCATGAAAAGAGACATTTCCCTTACAGTACATGACATATCGTTTTTTTTCCATCAATAAGTATAGAAATAAAACAAAGGAAAAAACGGTGTCGCCAAAGAATGCACAGCTCTGTCGCCTTGGGGAGGTGTCAAGGGCACTGAGCTCCTTGGACATGAAAAGTGCCAGATAAATGCCATTTCTCATCATTTCTCTTGGCGTCAGTTCTGCTATTAAATGGGACGGAGGCAAGGGGCTCAGAGAGCAGGTTAAGTGCACACCGAACGCAGATGTGTCCAAGTGTCTGTAAAAGCGCGGTGCTCCGCTGGCGCTGTTCCCTAGTGGCTTAAAGTGCCTGTCTGGTAAGCAGGCGATCCTGGGTCCGGATACCAGCGGTGCCTCTCTCTGTGTCTTGTTGTGCCGAATGTATCATTTCAGACAAACATGCACAGCTTGGTTCAGTTTAATGCAAGAATTCATTTCCTTTCTGGAAGAACTTGTTTTTGAAGAAATCCATACAGCTTGTGAAAGATGAAATCCATTTCTTGGTTGTCAGTGGAAAAATATTGCCGGCTGCAAGAAGCGCAAGTGATTGTTTTCCTTGACCATAAACCTGCAAATGTAGAAAGTGCCAAAGGCCATCAGTCTCTGTGGTGCAATCGGTTAGCGTGTTTGGCTGTTAACTGAAAGGTTGGTAGTTCAAGCCCACCCGGGGACGCATGTCTCAGTGTTTCCAATGTAAACATCATCACCGCTAAAGAAGATGGTGCAGCAGGCTCCACAGCTGAAACGTTGTGCTTCTTTTCTTCTCTTCTCAGCATGGAGTAAACCTTTGCTTGATCCTTTGCAGTCTACGCATGCTGACGCAGCTACCTTTCTCTTAACGCGCCTCAATCATTATTCACCAAAACGATCAGCAGAATATGTCGCCTTTGTGGTGATGTCACTCCTCTGCTTCACAAATGTCCTTAGTGACGGGCCATTTCTTTCGGCCATTTTTCCGGAGCGGTTATTGATTGCTCCATCATTTCCCTCATGCTTTCCATCACTAGATTGAAAAAAAAACAGAAACAGGCTGACAGGACGACAATCAAATTGCAAAAACTCATCAAAGCACTCGATAGAGTATTTGAATCCACAAGTAGCTACGAGCAACTTTGTCCTGGCTTGCATGAAAGCCGGAAAATGTCAAAAAGAAAAAGATGGTGGCTTTTTCATATTCGTTCTTTTATTTTTAGTTCGTTGGCTCTTCTGTCCATCGTCCTCCTGCCTGGCTCTTGACCTGTGACTGTCTGAACGCACACAGTAGACTTTCAGGCGGGGAATTAGTCCTGAGCCTCTGTGAAAGACCCACCCACCCCCATAAATAACTGCTCTAGAAACACATGAATGCAAAACTAAATCACAGCTTAAAGAGGAGCTCCAACTCAGTGCCATACTAATGTAAACGAAGTAATACTAAGACATGTTCTTATGGATTTGTCTTACCTTGAGATATGTAATTGGATTTCAGGATTAACTTCCACATTCAATGTACTGGTGATTGTTTGCCTGGTCAGTACCTGGGTAGGAGACCTCCAGCGAACAATTAAGCTTGCTGCTGGAAGTGGTGTTAAGAGACTCTTAGGATCTTCCAGAGGTGTCTGTCCAATAGCACTAGTTGCCTTAGAGCTGGCTCAAACATTGCTCAAGAGTATACCTTTCACAGATGCGCAAAGATGAATGATGGGGGTGCACGCTTCAAGGAGCCTTCCAACTGTAGGGACTGATTAGAGACGATCCGTAGCGTGTGTTCGTTTCCATATACGCCCCGTGTCTCAACGGTAGGACGGAGTCAAATACTGCCTCGACACGTAACAGCATTATATTAAACCGCAGGACTTGAGGGCTGTTTTGTTTGAATGTTCAAGGCATTCGTAAGAGCGTAGGTCAAGGGCCATTCGTGCATCTCCTGTAACTCGAGTAAAAATGCTATTCAAAGTGCAGTGACTGAAATCATCGTCCACATTTCTCCGTTGTTGATTTCTTTCTGTCTAAGAAAGTTCTATTTTCATGTCCGAACGGGGAGACTTTATCATTCCAACTTGAAGCCACCCTTGAGTACTCTGAGGTGTGTGTGTCTGCTTGCACGTATGGCGTAAAAGGTTTCTTAAACGGAGAGCGAACTTGAAAAAAGTTGCCGCCGCCTCGCACTCCCTGTTCGATTGTAGCAAGAAGGCAGCGGGCACAGCACTTGCTGTAGTCGTGGCCGAGTGGTTAAGGCGACGGACTTGAAATCCGTTGGGGTCTCCCCGCGCAGGTTCAAATCCTGCCGACTACGGCGTTCTTTGCAGTTGGTCGTGTGCGTGTGTGAAAAAGGACCAGCGCTGTTTTGTTTTCGCTGGGGCCTTTAACACTCTAAATAGCCTGGACCCGCTGCCTTGGAAATCGATTCTTCAGCAACCACGAGTGACGCTTTGCGGCTGGACGCAGATAACGATGCTTTTTCTGCAACCAGCTTTCCAGCAGCTCCGTACTGAACCTGTTCTCCATTGCAACATAGCGGAGGCTCGTCACGTCTATAGCAAGGCTGTATAGGACCGCATACGCCACAGTGACTTTTACACAGACCACATGAAAGGCAAGCAAAATACAGTTTTAAAATTCCAAACACTCACAAGGTCAGAGGAACAGCGATGACCTGAACAGATCTGTTACAGAAGTCTAGGTTGACCTTTTTAGAGCTGTAATTGTATTTTTGTTTAATAGAAGATCAAATCCACTCCCATGTACCAGCACCTTACAGTTTATTGATGTTAATTGTGTTTAAGTAATAAGATTGCTAACGCTGTTGGACTTTAGCTGGTGTTTTTTAGAACAAATTGCTTACTCTTCTGTAAGGAATATGCAGTACGTGCCTTTGTCAGTCATTGCTCACCATACCTGTTACTTTCTTATCTAACTCACTACCTCAAATGGTGAAGGTCCACAAACATAAATGAAAAAAAAAACCCTTGTTGTAGATGAGGTGCACAAAAAAGCAGCCCCTGATAGTGTATAACACATTTATACTATTGCAGAGACACATGTAACACACATATATATATACTGTATATATATGAAACAGAAACAGGAATCGCTTACTCACCTGAAGAATCTCTGTAGGAATATCTAGCATTTATCAATGGAAATAAAAGCTGCTTTAATACAGTGCATGTTCAAACTCAAACCCTCAGCTGCTGTTCTTGTTTGTTTTGTGACAAATTGCAACTGAGCATCGCATGAGCAGTTACGTACCCTTATCTGTTAGGGAATTTCAAGGGATGAGTTAGGTCAGAATGGGTAGGCTGCAAAACAACAAGTAAAGAGTTATTGCAAGATGAAACGTTGTGGCGGTTTTCTTATCTTTTCAGCATGGACTAAACTTTTACGCGTTCCTTATATGCTATATATGTATATATTGGCACCAATGTCGTTCTTAAAAACTAACATGAAATTGTCAGGGACATTCAGCTATATACAAAGAAGAGACAGACAAAGTTATAATTCTATATTAACGTGGCCTACATATTGACGCAATGATCAAACTAACTGACATGTTCTGATTCAGATCCCCTGCAGTTCATGCTAATTAGAACAATAGCAATGCTGAGTCCTCCCCACCCTACTGAGCACAAACTCAGCTGCTCTCCAGTTCTGTTCTGCATGTTTTTTCATTGCAATTGAGCTCAGAGCTGGAGATGATCTCCATACAGTACTGTGTTAACTAGCCCGCACTTGCGTGCTAATTTACTGGTTGTGGCAAATGTTTTTCTCTAGTTCATTTACATGAAGGCAACCTGTTATCGAGGAACCTGAGAGGTTTAAAAGCCTCACGAGCCAGGCAGGACTCGAACCTACAATCTTCTGATCCGAAGTCAGACGCGTTGTCCATTACGCCACTGGCCCACATGACATGCACTTGTACTCCACCACAGAGAGCTCTACACTGCTACTAGTAGTACACTTCCCCATCTAAATTTTCAAAGCAAGAAACTTGTGTTTCCTACTATTTTTATCAGGTTTAAAATATCATCTCCTTAAAACAGAAAAAGTGTTGATGTGTCGTGCTGAAATTCTGACTGATTTTGAATTCAAAGAAAAAACGTTTTCTTCCAAAACACCGTGAAATTGTCACATCTTGCAGACAATAGGTGTATTCCATGTTGAAAAGAGAAGAAAGAAAACCATGGAGCCTTTTACAGGTGTGAGGCTTCTTCAGGTGTGAGAAGACCTCACGGCGAAACATTGTGTTTCCTTTCTTCTCTTTTCAGCATGCAATAAACCTATTACTTGTTCCTTTGCAGCTGTAGCGGCAATGCTTGTTAATAAGACAGAATTAAGTGTTGCGGTGCTTTCCCAAATGAGGCCCCATCTCTTTGTTCATCTCTGTGGTGCAGCCACAGAGAAGCTATTCATGCAGGCTGATTTAAAGATGTTTTCTTTTGATAAGGGACAGCTCCCAAAGGGGGATGCACTTAGCTAAGCCTGGCTATCATGATCAATGGTCATCCATTGGCGCCTATCTGTCTAGGGAGTGCCAGATGGACATCTGGACTGCATTCCTAGGTGTCAGGAGTAAGTGACTCATATCTCACCTTGATCAACCAATCAGGGACTGGTAGGGCCGAGTAACCCACGTGGGACTCTGATGCCCATGGAACTTTCAGCCAATGAATGAGCTGAAGTTCCTCCAGGTAAAAACAGGCAACACAGAGGGCCTGTGAGAATTCTGTGGACTATTCTAAAGGGAATTCAAAGGAGAATTTCAGGGCAGGACAGCCCAGGAGCAGAAGGCTCCCAAGGGCAGGACATTCTTGCAGCGCGCCTCCTGACCATCCTGAGACTCAGCCCAGACAACCACGGAACGGCCAGTGTGTCCGAGTGCCAGAACTTTGCTTTGTTCTAAGAGTCTAGAGCGGAGGTTGCCAGAGAGTAACCAGAGGATCCACCCGAGGTTAGCATCAGCAGCAAGCCTCGTGAACAGGTCGGAACTGTGGACAGCTGAATCACTATTCAGAACTAGCGCTTCATTAGGAACGAACCGGTCCTCTTCCTGACTTGCTGGGACCCACAGTCATCTTTTCTCTTGTGCACAAACTTTGCTAGTTAAAGCCAACACTAACTAGCCGGTCAGTGAGCGTCAGCAGCGCACTGTCGCAAGCCGCACAGCACAGCCTGGCACGGAGCCAGAGAGCCCGCAGGAGATCTGAATCCCCAGAGATTGGATGAGTATTCAACTTCAATGCATTACAACTCGAGAATTCAATTGTTATCCCAACCAGTTGATATCAATTTAATTCCTAAGAGTTATGTACTTGTTTTGAGTATCCAATGTAGAAGTTATAACCAAGTTCATTTACGAAACGGTCTAAATGAATGATGTACTGAACGTATGTCCTCTTGATATATGTAACTCTTCGTAACTGATTGAATATATACCTTTTGTATTCTGATAACCCTCTCGATAAGATCTGTTAGGTTTATATGCATATTCTATGTATTAATAAATGTATCCTCGTGTATTAGTACCTGTGTGTGTGCGTTGTTTGAGTTATATCGCATGGTTGGATTCTAAAGCCATTAAAAGAATCATTTTGTGATTTACGGCTACAATTAATAATTGTCCCCGTAAATGCCCAAACCCTACAGAACTGGTGCCTTCAGAGAGCACACTACACAGCCGAGGCATGCTAACGTAGCTACCCAGCTGAACATCTTGCAGACTCTACTTCTCTCCTGTAGAAGTAAAGCAGGGCTTGCTGGGTGAGCTTTTGCTCCGGTAAATTAGGTCACGTGTCATGTTCAATCACTTCTTCTAAACACAATATTTGCTGGTGCTAGCTTTCCCCATGAAAAGAGACATTTCCCTTACAGTACATGACATATCGTTTTTTTTCCATCAATAAGTATAGAAATAAAACAAAAGAAAAAACGGTGTCACCAAAGAATGCACAGCTCTGTCGCCTTGGGGAGGTGTCAAGGGCACTGAGCTCCTTGGACATGAAAAGTGCCAGATAAATGCCATTTCTCATCATTTCTCTTGGCGTCAGTTCTGCTATTAAATGGGACGGAGGCAAGGGGCTCAGAGAGCAGGTTAAGTGCACACCGAACGCAGATGTGTCTAAGTGTCTGTAAAAGTGCGGTGCTCCGCTGGCGCTGTTCCCTAGTGGCTTAAAGTGCCTGTCTGGTAAGCAGGCGATCCTGGGTCCGGATACCAGCGGTGCCTCTCTCTGTGTCTTGTTGTGCCGAATGTCTCATTTCAGACAAACATGCACAGCTTGGTTCAGTTTAATGCAAGAATTCATTTCCTTTCTGGAAGAACTTGTTTTTGAAGAAATCCATACAGCTTGTGAAAGATGAAATCCATTTCTTGGTTGTCAGTGGAAAAATATTGCCGGCTGCAAGAAGCGCAAGTGATTGTTTTCCTTGACCATAAACCTGCAAATGTAGAAAGTACCAAAGGCCATCAGTCTCTGTGGTGCAATCGGTTAGCGTGTTTGGCTGTTAACTGACAGGTTGGTGGTTCAAGCCCACTTGGGGACGTATATCTCAGTGTTTCCAATGTCAACATTGTCACCGCTAAAGAAGATGGCGCAGCAGGCTCCACAGCCGAGATGTTGTGCTTCTTTTCTTCTCTTCTCAGCATGGAGTAAACCTTTGCTTGATCCTTTGCAGCCTACGCATGCTGACGCAGCTACCTTTCTCTTAACGCGCCTCAATCATTATTCACCAAAACGATCAGCAGAATATGTCGCCTTTGTGGTGATGTCACTCCTCTGCTTCACAAATGTCCTTAGTGACGGGCCATTTCTTTCGGCCATTTTTCCGGAGTGGTTATTGATTGATCCATCATTTCCCTCATGCTTTCCATCACTAGATTGAAAAAAACAGAAACAGGCTGACAGGACGACAATCAAATTGCAAAAACTCATCAAAGCACTCGATAGAGTATTTGAATCCACAAGTAGCTACGAGCAACTTTGTCCTGGCTTGCATGAAAGTTGGAAAATGTCAAAAAGAAAAAGATGGTGGCTTTTTCATATCCGTTCTTTTATTTTTAGTTTGTTGGCTCTTCTGTCCATTGTCCTCCTGCCTGGCTCTTGACCTGTAACTGTCTGAATGCACACAGTAGACTTTCAGGCGGGGGATTTGTCCTGAGCCTCTGTGAAAGACCCACCCACCCCCATAAATAACTGTTCTTTCTGCGACCGACCAATGCACCACGAGTGCCCCTGTCGGTCTACCAATCACGTACCACAGTATTGCGCGTCATGGTGCGTCACAATTTGCAAGGACGTAGCCAATTACCCGCGGTATGTGTCTGTGCCGCGCACTTTGAATGGTTGCATCTGTATGTCATTTTTAAGCCATTTTTTTGACCACGCACGAATATTCTTTTCTCCATAGCTTTGCAATGGAGACTCAGAACGCCTTCAAACCAAATGCATTTTAAAGACCATGACTTATTAAAATTTTTTACACTCTCTACATCAAACTATCAGTGAGCTAATTATCTTTTTTTAAACCTCCGGTTTTTCAATGATGCATAATTACGCACTAACTGGAACCTGGTGGACCACTCTATACACATGTTCACAATGTGAGAAAGACTGCTCAATACGGTTTTGTGCGAAAAACCTGTATATCACCATAGGAAGCAGAACAGTGCAGTCTCCAATTCCCCAGACTGTAAGCATGGGACCAAAGCTTTGTTTGATTTCTGAAACCCTTTCTTTGTATCCTGTTTTCATTCAGGTAAGGGTCAACTATATACACAATACTGCTGACAGCAGGAAAATTAAAAATATTCTTTACTCAGCAGCATATTAAAAACAGCTCCCATGATGTACCAACCGATTTTTTACACAGAAGGCTGACACAGCTTTGCGTTCTGAATCTCTTTTTCTCGTGCTTTTATTTAATGTGGCACTATGCACTGGGATAGGGGAATGCTGTTCAGAAGACAATAGCATTCAAACCACAGCACCCATAATACTGCAAGTAAGTGTTTTACACACTAAGCAGGTCCTCTGACCTTTCCAAGCCTTGCTTTGGCTTGTGAAACCTTTTTGTTTTATATTGGCACCATGAGACATGAAATACACTGGGATAGTGGGGTCTTCTTCATGACTCAATTTCTTTTTAAGCACAACACCCACTTTGCTGCAGTTAAGTGTTTCACATACTAGGCCGGTCCTCTGACCTTTCCCAGCTTTGTTTTGGGTTGTGAAACTTTTCTTTATTTTTTAATGATTTTTTGAATACAGCACTACAGGTAATATACTGAAATAAGGGGGTCTTCTTTAAAATGCATCTGGTTTGAAGGCGTTCTGTGTTTCCATTGTGTTGATATGGACAAGAGAATATTAGTGAGTTGTCAAAAAAATGTCATAAAAACAACAAAGTGAAGGCTGTGAAAACAGTCACAATGTACTTTATACACAAAGCAAGTGTTCTCGTAACCCGAGGAGGTTTCGTGAAAACGCTACTGGCATGCCAAAATCGTTATCGAACTTTACCCTGGTGCATGCCGGGAGGAATTCATGCACTACAGATGAAAGGGGGCAGGCACGTACAGTTCACATTGAAGCCACAGGTACTCTTCTCGGATGTTGCACAAACCAATCCTAATGTCCTGAAAGCATTGCAGCATGTTTGTGTCTCTCTTCCTGTAGCTGCAGGACGACTGACACGAATGGACAATCACAATCTGTGGCGTTTAGCGTGACATAGTCTTGCAGGCATCGTGCTGTCTCACTGCAATACTATACCACTCGAGGAAACAGTCCATCTGGCCATGAAACTCATTTGAACGTCTAGCTACAGTTACTAACAATATCATGATTTATTCACAATACAGATGCAGCCATTCAAAGTGAGCGGTACAGACACGTACCGCAGGTAATTGGCTGCGGTGTCGCGTATCATGACGTAAGATGACGCGGGGTACCGCGGTGCGTGATTGGTTGACCGACAGGGGCACTCGTGGTCAGTTGGTCTGTCGTAGAAAGACTTACTGTAAATGTCTTTACTGTGCCCGTTGTAGATATTGAATTTTACCACTGAAGGGAAATCTTAGTAGCTGAGCATAAAAAGAATAGGAGCATACTGTAACGCGTGTGAAGGTCATAAACGATATTAATTTTGGAACATAAACATACAGTATATAGCTGGTCTTGGTACTTTAAAGAAAAAAATACACACCAGTATTCCATTTCTCCCTAAACATTGTAAGCTTCGAAGTCTTTAACTAACGTGATACCGGAGTCAACAAGCATACTTTTAGAATTTGATTAAAAGGGAATATAATATGGAATCGCGTATCTAAAGAATTTAATAACGGTATTCGTGTGCTGCGACAGGGCTGTGTAGGGCTGTTTCGCCTGCCTGTTCATGTGAGCTGTCTTGTAACCGACTGGTCTAGGTGCGTGTCTACCAACTGCCACGTTGTGTGTTTGAATCCAGCTGGTGCTGGACTTTTCTTTTAACAAACATTTCTTCGAAAAAATAGAATAGCGATATTATGGACAATCAATTGACTTTTATATTTCAAAATATCGCAACATGATCGATATTTGCGATATTTTGAACATATCTTCCCTTCTGACAGCGGTTCCTGCTTCTATTGTGTGTGTGTGTGCAACAGAGTTAATTTTTATACAGAAATGGAGGCTGGACAGTATGCGTTACAATATAAACATTTATATTGATTTAAATCGTGTTCTGATTTAAATCGCAAACGCGTGTTTAATTATGTGTTTTTTAATCATAATCAGGCTAATGCATTTCTACATTTTCTGTATGAACCAGCTTAGAGGTTCATACAGAAAGACAGCTTGTGTTTAAATTGAGTGTAAGGTAATTTATGCTTCTAAAGTCATGGTCAGCATTTATTATTGTACTGTGCTGTAAACTTTTTCTGTGCCTAGTCACATTATTTTATAGCGTTTTTATTGTGTTATTAAATCCGGTGGCGCTGTGTGTTGGTTTCCTGACTCCCATTATTTAAACTGCGACACTGATCATTCATCTCTAAATAAACTTTATTTTATATAGCGTTTTAAGCGAATAGGTAATTAGATTGCTCATAAACCTAATCGCTTTTTCTACATAAACACAGCGTGATTGCTCTCTGAAAATGCTTTTCCTTTATTTTTAAAGTAGGCTCAGATTTCAACTATAGATCGTATTATTATAAACTTTCTTGGAAAAATGTATTTTATGTAAACCATGTTTGCTATTAATTCATTTAGGGCTAAAATATGTTCATTGTCTTCCAATCGAGTCGAGTTGACATTGGAAGCCTGCCACACCCGGACTGTTAAACCAACGCATTAGCACGTCAAAGCCCATATTGGTATTGAGCCAGTATTGTCTTTAGTATTCCCCCCCTCTCCCCTCAATTCAATTCAAGGTGTTTTATTTGCATGACAGATGGGTACAAGCAGTGTTGGGTATGTATATTGTAATGCTTACGGCAGACAGGCACTGTGTAAGAGCTGGCGCACCAGGGCAGCGCACCGAGGGAGCGTCTGCATTTATAACTTAGTTTTTAAAATTAGTCAAGCAATATGAAGCATCTCCTTTTACGTTTAAGTCCCTTAAATACATTGAGCACAGCTTTCTCACCACTTAAGATTGCTTTTGATACCATCCTTACACAAAGCAGAAGGGAGATCTTAGTGCCTGAGCATAAAAAGAATAGGAGCATACTGCAACGCGTGTGAAGTCCATAAACGATATTAATTTTGGAACTTAAACATACAGTATATGGCTGGTCTCGGTACTTTAAAGAAAACATACACACCAGTAATCCATTTCTCCATAAACATTTTAAGCATCGAAGTCTTTAACTAACGCGATACCGGAGTCAACAAGCATACTTTTAGAATTTGATTAAAAGGGAATATAATATGGAATCGCGTATCTCAAGAAATTAATAACGATATAATTATATTCATGTTGCAAAAGAACTGCAACGGACATAAAAACTCCCTTGCTTTAGCGTTCCATAATTTCTAACTACGAAAATGCCAGGTGAAAGGATTTGTAAACATATTTTGTTAAAGCAAGTCAGTTTTTTCCGCAACACATAAAAGACATTTTTCCAAGAAAGTTTAGCCTTTGTCACTAATGAAACCACTAAATAAAGACATAAATATAGAAATCGTAAGATTTGTTTTATTTAATGTTGGTAGCAGGATGAACTGTCAGAGTGTATATTTTGTCGCAGAGTTGCTGCAAGATGTTAACACTGAAAAAGGTATTTAGAAATGAGTTATTTCAAGATGAAAATTTTCAGAATAATTGCAAATCTAGCAGGATAGAGAAAGCACAGAAAACTGGCAGTTAGATTGATCAGATTAGTATGAAAAGTCATTTAGCAAAGGGAATGAGAAGAGTGACAAACTAGTATACTTTAGATCTTTTTTTCTGAACCAGGGAAAATCTGATCATGTTTCCCTATAACAATAATAAAAAACTTTATTTGATATATCACCATTAAAGGTGGCATCTCAAAGCAATACAGTAGATGTAAAAACAGATAAAAGGACCACAGATTACAAAGTAAATGCATATAAGAAAGACAAGCAGTTAGAGGTGCTACCAAAATTAGAAAATGAAGCAGATACAGACACTAAGTCTTCTGAAAAGAAAGGTTCTGAGGTTAGATTTAAACTGGCCCTGGTGTGTGTGTGTTTGTGTCTGTCTGTCCTGTGATGGACTGGCGCTATGTCCAGGGTGTATTCTGCCTTGTGTCCGTCGCTTACTGGGATAGGCTCCAAATCCTCTGTACTGGATAAAGAGATTAGAAATGGATGGAAGTAAAGGCACTGTGTGGATGGAACTATACACAGTGTTAGAAACCCACTATGAAATGGCAGCATCTCACTGAGAATAAAACATTTTATAGTGCTGGCTTAAGGAAACAGCCTTTCCACCTCTCTTGCACATCAGTATCCATACCTAGTTATTTAAACAAATTGCCTCTAATTATAAACATCTTAATATGCTGGCTCTGTGGATCCGCATCAGCTATGTTTGCCCATTCCTTCAATTCATGTGTATCCAACACACAGTTCAACGCTAGCAACTACACAAAATCTAAAATATGAGCTCTACTTGCCACTTACAATACCAACAGTACCAGCTAACTTTAGTAGTGACATTTTCATGGATCTTTTTAACAATAAAATTTACAACATCAGACTTCAGACACAATTAAACAGGCCTCAAAAAGTCTGGTACAAACATTTTCAGCATGGAATAAACCTTTACTTTACTTACTAAAAAGATTTGGTGCTCAGTAACATGACTTAGAAAATGACAGAAGACATACGTATCATGCTTATCCTTCTATTTTTCATAATCGTAAACTCCTTAAGGCAGTTACATTTTCTCTGTTCTGACATGGAGTTACAGAGAAATTTAAATTCTAATAAGAGATTTGTAATGAGGAAAGTCATACCAATCACTCATACCAGGATTTGCAATTACAATACAAATACTTTCTTTCTGTATGTGTTTATTTTGCAGTTTGAGTCTATGGCATTCCTTTGGGGGTCTATACTCCAAGGCATTACTTTTTTATGGGAACATGACATTTTTTTAAAGTCTTTTAATGCAAGCTTCATATAAACCCTTAGCAGTGGTTACTGTCTGGAGCAGGTACTTGAATGGCACAGATTCATTGAAATGATTCAATTTCTTTTGAAAATATTTGGGATAATACATATTCCAGAAATCACAGCCGTTGAATTATCCAGAAATTAATTTCTCTCAGGGTGTATTTAACCCCTCATGGATGGCATTGTATGAAATGAGTTTGTAGTTCCCCATTTGCCTCTATTATGAGATGCTGTGGACACTATTTTATACATTTTAGGAGTGTCCATAGGAAGGTATGTTCTAGAAAGAGTGAACTTCTGTTTTGCCATTATTTTTAATAGGGGCGTTACATGTTTACATTTGGTGCTCCTACTAGAGGAGAGGATATGATTAATCTAGGCTTATCACAGAAACTGAAACACATCTGGTTGGTGAGTCTACTGTGGGTAAAATGTTACTGGTACCGCATGTTGTAAAGCTCGGTATTTTCTCTCTTGGCCTGACTTTTTTTAATGTCTGAGTGTTAGAATCCATGTTGTTGCTGGTAAGGGAACGGTAGGTGCTGTGATTGACACAGTCAAAGCCTTGTACAGAGATACCATTGTAGCTGTTTGACAGTATTTTAGATGCCCTTAGTTAAAAGCATGGGGGAGTACTGCCAAGGGGAGGGGGGGGAGCAAGGATTTTTTCTTTGAGTTTGTGAGGTTATTTTTTGTTATATTGTGTTTCAGAAAGCAAGAAAATAAAATTTACTGTATGATAAAAAGAGAAAGAGCTGGAGTAGATCCTCAGATCAGTTTGCTACCAGCAATCAAACAAAAAAATGGAAAGAATTGTCTCCTCCTGTTTGGAACCTTTCTTACTGTCTTATAATTTATCAGGCTACCTTTTAATTTCCACTGAGAGAAGGAAGTCACTTGTCATGCAGCTATTTTATTCTTCATTGCACAATATGCTCTAAGTTAGCAAATGAAACATGAACACTGATTGAAATAAATCAAGAATACGATTAACATGAATGTATAAACATCCAAACTATACTTTATCACATTTAATTATTGGGTTAGCTTTTTATTGAGCCAAAATGTTATAAATGTGTGAACGTCTGTAAAATGGAAATATTTATATTTTTCTCTTTTCTGTTACCTGCCTGACAGCATTTTGTATCCCATTCTGTATATTACTGGAAAATATGAGACCCAACCTAAAGAATTCATGGGGGTAGTGGGACACAGTACTGGAAAGAGTCTCCTAAAGGGACAGAGCTATTAGTACTTATGTGTTTGAGTCTGGAGAATATAGTAAACTCTAAACATTAAGGGAATGCATGGAATCGGAAAATATAAATTGCATAGTACACAAGACTTAACTGGTTTTATTCTAGGAAAGCAGACAAGACTGAGTCATGGGACTCAGAGGATCCAAGGCTAGACTGAGTATAATAGGCTTCGGGCTTCTATTGTGACATCTACTGTAAATTACAGAAATGTTAAAAGTAAACAAAATAAAGTAACTAAAATGTGGTCTGAAATCACCCCTTTAGACACCCCTTTTACTTCACTGGTGTCAGATATGAAAGGCAATAGTCTCCCGTTCTGTCTGCTGTGTGTTGCAGCAGAGGGACTCCCTGCAGATGAAAGGGGCAGAGTAACTTGCATGCCCTCTAGTACAGTTTACACATGCATGACTTTAAAAGCTAGCAAGACAGGTTTCGATTCACATTAGCTGGCGAGCCTTGTTAAAAAAACGAATGATAATGTAACATGCCACTGTTCATGAACAAAGTTATACTGAGATTTCCTAAGATACGCGATTAAAAAATAAATTAATAAAAATTTGAATCTCCTGCGGAACACATTCCATAAGAATCAGCGGTTTTACAGTATATATCGCCTTTAAAGGTGGCTTCTCAAAACGCTTTTCGGGATAAAAACAACCAGAACAGCAGCAACAACAATATTGTATTTCGTTGCACTTTGAAAACCAAGTAATAACTTAACTATACAGTACGTGCAAACGTTTCGTATGTTGCTGTCGTGAATGCCTGCGTACCCATAAGTATCTTATTTGCCTTGCGTCTGTCTACAGTATCTCTGTCCCACTACCCCCCTCTCTCCCTCAATTCAATTCAATTCAAGGTGTTTTATTTGCATGACAGATGGGTACAATTCTTGTTGGGAATATATACTTTGATATTTACACCCGGCGCGGCACCGAGGGAGCATCTGCATTTATAACTTGGTTTTTAAAATTAGTCAAGCAATATGAAGCATCTCCTTTTACTTTTAAGTCCCTTAAATACATTGAGCACAGCTTTCTCACCATCCTTACACAAAGCAGAAACTGTCCGATGACTCACAGTACAAGTGGAAAGATTACAGATTTTAATCGTCTTTAATTTTGTCTTTAATTTTGCCTGTGGAGTGTATCTTATTAAGCTCTAAATTGCATTTTGAGCGCGGTTTTTGACTTTTTTTTAATTGCATTTTGGGCGCGGACAGCACATACAAGGGTTAATGAACTGCGCCAAGAAATTTAAAATAGTATTCTTTAGGTGTGAGGGTAGGAGTGGACCGCAGCAGGCATAATCAGCAAACCAGATAAACAAAGAACAGGACAGGTGAGATGTGTATCCAGAAAGCGAGTGATCAGAAAAAGGAAATGGAAAACGCAGAAAAGGAAATGCTTTACAGGATAAAAACAATAACAACAGTAGTGGCTGGGCAAACGATTTTTTTTATCGAAATACAAATTGAGATACTGTACTGTATAATGATGTGCATGAAAAAAGGTATACTGCAATTTTCCTTAGATACGCGATTAATGCTTCGTAGGAGGAGGCGGTCTTTTCCTCTTGTCTAACCACAAACAAAACATTCCTGTTAGACAAGAGGAATTGAAAAAAAACAAATATTGTCAATGAAAACCGGTGTGTGTGTCTCTCCCTGCTGGATGTCCCTCTCACAAACTGCTGAATGAATAAAATAATTTTATTGAAAACGCGTTTGCGATTGTCTGGTATTTAATTTGGTCCCTTTTAACTGTTTTTCGATCTACTGTATTGCTTTGAGATGCCACTTTTAAAGACGATATGTAAAATAAAGTTTTTTATTATTGTTATAGAGAAACATAATCAGATTTTCCCTGGTTCAGAAAAAAGATCTAAAGTGCTACACATAACTTTCTTAATTCGATGTATTTAAAGCAGTGAACTACTGTAGGTGGCACATAACATTCAGAAATACAATCATGTATTTGACAAATAAAAACGATTATAATCTAATCCTTCCACGTTTGATCCCAAAATCCCCAGAAATATAAATCTTGACGGGTAGAAAGCTATGCTGAAAGTTTATTAAGATACTTAGAAGACAAAGATACTGTATCAATTTATGTTGCATTAGCCTGATTATGATTAAAAAACACATATAATTAAACACGCGTTTGCGATTTAAATCAGAACACGATTTAAATCAATATAAATGTTTATATTGTAACGCATACTGTCCAGCCTCCATTTCTCTATAAAAATTTACTCTGTTGCACACACACACACAATAGAAGCAGGAACCGCTGTCAGAAGGGAAGATATGTTCAAAATATCGCAAATATCGATCATGTTGCGATATTTTGAAATATAAAAGTCAATTGATTGTCCATAATATCGCTATTCTATTTTTTCGAAGAAATGTTTGTTAAAAGAAAAGTCCAGCACCAGCTGAATTCAAACACACAACCTGCCAGTTGGTAGTCACGCACCTAGACCAGTCAGCTACAAGACAGCTCGCATGAACAGGCAGGCGAAACAGCCCTACACATCCCTGTCGCAGCACACGAATACCGTTATTAAATTCTTTAGATACGCGATTCCATATTATATTAGCAGAAAAGCTTAAAACTACCACTTTTTCACACGCTATTTCACATGCTAGTTAAATACTTCGATGCTTAAAATCGTTAGGGAGAAATGGAATACCGGTGTGTATTTTTCCTTTAAAGTGCCGATTCCTGGAATCTGACTGGCTGACACCCCTCTGAAGTGGTTCCATAAAATCTGGTATACGGAAAAGAAAGCGTTGATAAATACAAGTGTCTTTTAATACACTCTTTGCTGTGCTCTTGAGGATCCTTGTGATATTTTAAGCTCTAGTTGAATGATAGGTGTCGCATTTTAAATCATTTTCGTAGTTAGAAATTATGAAACGCCCTGTTAAAAGCAAGGAAGTTTTTATGCCCGTTGAAGTAAAACAAAATGCCTGACAAAGTATGGCTTGGACAGATTCCAAGTGCTTGTACAAATGTGCTAAAGAAATTATACCTTGAGTATACAGCTTGTCCAAAGTCATCCATTATTAATACTATTAGTAATATCTTCAGTAAAGGCTTTGATGCATAAATATTTCTGATAAAGGTAGGTTGTGTACTTTTGTCCAACTGAGCAATCTTGCTTTCATAAAATATAACAACATTTTAATGACTGATGATTAACATGCTGTAATACACAGTTCAAAATTAAAGGCTCAAATGCTGTACATGAGAGGTTAAGCTCCCCCTGGCGGTTTTACAAGGCGACGCCGGATAGTTAACCACGTGACACCACGTTAACTGCGTGATACCGCGTGATACTGCGACACGCCCACCGGGGTATGCCGCGAAATACCTCACCCATTTTGAATGGCTGCATCTGTGTGCAAGGTAGAATTGTCTGTATGCAAGGTAGAACTGCTTCTTAAGAAGAACGTCAATTACTAAGAAATGTTTGTAGAGAGAAAAACATCTCCTAATATGGAAACTTGGAGTGAGCTTTCCTGTGTGTGTCTACTGTATTAAACTCATTGCATTTATCATCTCGGGGAGCTAGATGTTTGTAGATCTGTATGAGAGATTGCTCTCAGATCTGCATGATCTATCCTCCTCATGCGCATGAATAAAGGACTCGGCCTGACCACATCTAACCTGAGTGAAGACTTTTCTTCGACACGTATCTAAAGAAATTAATAACGATATAATTATATTCATGTACTGCAACACAGTAGTACACGCTGTACAATGTCTGTTGATTCTGTATGTGTAGGGCTGTTTCACCTCTCCTTACATGCCCTTGTAGGGTGGTACTGTGGTCTACATTCCTTACTTGTAAACCATGAGTTGTGTGTTCAAATCCAGCTGGTGCTATGCCTTCTCTTTTAACAAACATTTCTTTGAAAAAATAGAATAGCAATATTATGGACAATTAATTGACAATAAATATAGAAAAGCACATTTTAAATTTGGGAAATAGTTTTAATATGTAAATAGTTCCCTGGTTCTGCACCCCTGGGTGTTTCTCTCTCTCTCGCTCGTTTGTTCGCCCTCCTCCCCTCCCTCTCTCTCTCTCTCTCTCTCTCTCTCTCTTGCCTTCCCCCCCTCTCTCTCTCAATTCAGTTCAATTCAATGTGCTTTATTAGCAGGGCTCTTCGTGTGTCTCTCTCTGGTCAGGGCGCGGGAGAGCTCGCTTGGCAGGTGTTGACGGAGAAGAAAATAAAGGCAACTTTTAACTCCACAAGTCACACACCAATACACACCAATACTCAATTTCTCCCTAAACATTTTAAGCACCAAAGTCTTACATGTGGTTTTCATCACTCTCTGCAGGAGTGCTGGCTGTGACGAATTAAACCGGTTTCACAGGTATTTTCAAAGTAGAAGGGGTCGAGTCTTCAGTGGGAGGGGGGAACAAGCTGCCCAGCTGTGTGGAATGCCACAGAACCCCAAACAGACAATACACAATAGCTGAATATTTGACCAAGATATCCAGACACAGCTGTATGAGCTCCACCAGTAAAACTATAAGTATTACGCTGGTCCATACTATTTGCAACAGTCATTTTAAATGAAAAGACTATTTTTTCATCGACAAAAAGTAACACCCACCACAGCATTTTGTTGATCTAACTAACAAGGATGGGACATTAGCTAGCCAATATGATAAAGGAATAACTTACTTTTTTGTTTATTTCTTTAGCACATTTATTTGAACATTTCCATCGATTGTACAAGCACTGAAAAACTGTTCAATCCCTAGTTCGTCGGGCATTTTCTTTTACTATAACAGATATAAAAACTCCCTTACTTTTAACAGAGCGTTTCATAATTTCTAACAACGAAAATGATTTAAACTGCGACACTTTTATAATTCAACGAGAGTTCAAAATATCACAAGGATCCTCAAGAGATCAACAAAGACAACAGAAAAAGATATGTGTATAAGATACTGTCCATGGGAATCCAAGCTTTTTTATCTATGCTAAGAAGTAGTCTTTAAAATTTCTTCATTACACAGTGAAGTCGAAATTCCGGAATGTGCCTATATTAATACGCTGGGCAAACGTTCCAATGTCAAGCACTCGTGGTGCATTGATTGGTAGTGAAATGATTTAATCATTTAATCTCTTTACTGTGCACATTTTAATCCGCTTAGTATTGAATATTTATATAAAATTTTACCACTTAAGGGAAATTTTAGTAGCTGAGCATAAAAAGGAGCATAACACATTTGAAGGTCATAAACGACATTAATTTAGGACCATAAACATATTACCGTATGTAAACTGTACTGTATATGGCTGGTCTTGGTAGTTTAAAGAAAAAATACACACCAGTCTTCCATTTCTCCCTAAACATTTTAAGCATCAAAGTTGTATGAAATGGTCCCCAGATATGCGATTGCTGTTGTAGCGGCAATGCTTGTTAATAAGACAGAATTAAGTGTTGCTGTGCTTTCCCAAATGAGGCCTCATCTCTCCCTTCATCTCTGTGGTGCAGCCACAGAGAAGCTATTCATGCAGGTTGATTTAAAGATGTTTTCTTTTGATAAGGGACAGCTCCCAAAGGGGGATGCACTTAGCTAAGCCTGGCTATCATGATCAATGGTCATCCATTGGCGCCTATCTGTCTAGGGAGTGCCAGATGGACATCTGGACTGCATTCCTAGGTGTCAGGAGTAAATGACTCATATCTCACCTTGATCAACCAATCAGGGACTGGTAGGGCCGAGTAACCCACGTGGGACTCTGATGCCCATGGAACTTTCAGCCAATGAATGAGCTGAAGTTCCTCCAGGTAAAAACAGGCAACACAGAGCTCCAAGTGAATTCTGTGAACTTTTTCGGACTATTCTAAAGGGAATTCAAAGGAGAATTCCAGGGCAGGACGGCCCAGGAGCAGAAGGCAGGACATTCTCACAGCGCGCCTCCTGACCATCCTGAGACTCAGCCCGGACAACCACGGAACGGCCAGTGTGTCCGAGTGGCAGAACTTTGCTTTGTTCTAAGAGTCTAGAGCGGAGGTTGCCAGAGAGTAACCAGAGGATCCACCCGAGGTTAGCATCAGCAGCAAGCCTCGTGAACAGGTCAGAACTGTGGACAGCTGAATCACTATTCAGAACTAGCGCTTCATCAGGAACGAACCGGTCCTCTTCCTGACCTGCTGGGACCCACAGTCATCTTTTCTCCTGAGCACAACTTTGCTAGTTTCAGCCAAAACTAACTAGCTGGTCTTCAGAGAGCAGTGCAGAGCATCAGCAGGGCACCGTCGCAAGCCGCACAGCACAGCCTGGCACGGAGCCAGAGAGCTCACAGGAGATGTGAAACCCCAGAGATTGGATGAGTATTCAACTTCACTGCATTACTGCTCGAGAATTCAATTGTTATCCCAACCAGTTGATATCAATTTAATTCCAAAGAGTTATGTACTTGTTTTGAGTATCTAATGTAGAAGTTATAACCAAGTTCATTTACGAAACGGTCTAAATGAATGATATACTGAACGTATGTCCTCTTGATATATGTAACTCTTCGTAACTGATTGAATATATACCTTTTGTATTCTGATAACCCTCTCGATAAGATCTGTTAGGTTTACATGCATATTCTATGTATTAATAAATTTATCCTCATGTATTAGTACCTGTGTGTGTGCGTTGTTTGAGTTATATCGCAAGGTTGGATTCTAAAGCCATTAAAAGAATCAATTTTGTGATTTACGGCTACAATTAATAATTGTCCCCATAAATGCCCAAACCCTACAGAACTGGTGCCTTCAGAGAGCACACTACACTGTATAGAATGAATTTTAATTTAAAAAAATTATTTAACACGAAAATTAAGCTGTTTACGTTCCTCCGCCTGAGATTATAGTCACTCGTTGCTACGAAACACAGAAACACAGCCACAGGTAACTAGCAAAGAGAGGACATTAGCTAGCCAATATGATAAAGGAATAAATGATTTTTTATTTCTTTTGCACATTTATTTGAACATTTCCATCGATTGTACAAGCACTTGGAAACTTTCCAATCCCTAGTTCGTCTGCATTTTCTTTTATGCTCCCACTGGCACTGGTCTGTGTCTTCTAGGATATAATGCCGGCGATTTGTGTTAAAATTGGGTTTCCAATAACGCCGCAGCAAACTCTTGTTCTTATGTCCACTATAACGGACAATCTCCCTTGCTTTTAACCGACCGTTTCATTATTTCCTAAAATGAAAATGCAACAGAATTTTGGGGTGTCCCTATACCAGAGACTACGGTACTGCTTCAGAATGGTGATTGGCTGAAACCATCTGACTACCCTCTGATTGGGGAAAAAAGACCTGCTGATCTGTTCTACACACCAGGAAGACAAAATATGTTGCATTTATTCGAAACGCGTATCTTAAAAGTTTAATTAAGAAGTAAAAGCCTTACAGCGTACACAGATTTCTAAACTGATCAGGAGGAAGAAAAATCACCCGTGTTTCGTGCATAAAAAGTGGTTATTAACTATCAAAACCTGTTTTTATTTTGCCTGGCAATCTACCTGAATGCCGAACTACAGTATCTGAGAAGAGACACAATTGAACTAGTGTTGATAATAAAAGAGAGTCCCCGTTACCCCCATTTTGATTTAAATCGCAAACGCGTGTTTAATTAAATGTATTTTTTTATTCATAATCAGACAAATGCAACGTAAATTGTTATCTTTGTCTTCTAAGTATCTTAATAAACTTTCAGCATAGCTTTCTCCACGTTTAGATTTATTTTTCTTGGGATTTTGGGATCAAATGTGGAAAGATTAGATTGTAATCGTTTTTATTTTTTAAATACAGTTTAGAAAAGTGTAATCTATACTAAAAAGCTGTATTTATTTATACCACTCGATACTTATATTTATGGAGTTTAGTTGGTACTGTTTAAACTTTTAATTATTTTAAATTGTATTACAGCATTGTACACATGCTTGAAAGAGAAGAGAGAAAATGCAAGCCTTCTTCAGGTGCTTATGTCCATATCTTCGCAAGGGAATCAGTGTGAATTGTAATACTAATTAAATGACCGTGGGCACTTTCCACCCCCTCTGACAGCAGGAACATTCCTATTCTTAGCTCAGTAGCTTATTACAATATAGGGTGTTCAAACCGTTTTTTTTTACACAGTGACACACCGTCGCATTGTGAATCTGTTTTTCTGTGTTTACAAAGAAAGTGGAATACAGTGATACTATCTGCTATATAGATACATATTTTTAGATATTTAGACCCTTAAATTAATTTAATTTTCAATTAAGTGTGAAAAGGCAGTTTTTAAAACATAGATTTGTTTAACAGTTTTATCCTTTCCATGTTGTTTTAAAAACAACCACACATATTTCCTTAAGTATGTGTAGTTACATACACAAATATACATACAGTACATACAATAAGCCCTCCTGTTTTACAAACTTTGCTTTAACTGATTTCGGATTTAACAGATTTTGTATTTAACAGACAAAATCTGCTACAGGGGAATGTGTAAAATCAGAAATACCGGACTTCCACCATGTTAATGGACACAGTAAAGTGCAAAAATAATAAAAGAATAAAAAATTTAAACATTTTTTGTACAAAATACCTTTAAATAAGTCTAAAAAGCATGAATAACAAATATGCTCTAAAGTGAAGGCCAATAGGTAAAGGGTTATGATGGGTGTTGTCTGTGTTTTGTATGCTTTAGAGCTCTTTAAAAACAATCATTATAAAAAATACACTAAAATGTTTACAATATTTCAAAATTATAACTCTGTAAAATGTGTGGATTTAATTTCCCCAGTGAACAGGATGTGCATTTATTAATTCTAGAAAAAAAAAGCCTTTCTTGATTTCTCTAGTTCCTAGTTTTCTAGTTCCCTTTAAAATAAACTATTATTCCACAATGCAGAGTATTACATGGCCAGTATTTACATATGATATTTGTGATTTAAAGAAATTAACACAAGCAGCTTTTGGGGATTTAAGTGTTGGCTGAGTTATTGCAGGATAAAACACTAGAGATGTTGGTAAGAAAAAGATAATTTTGGGAAAGTTGAGGAATACACTGATTCAAGAACACTTCCTAATGAGGTTAGGCATACTTTTGATGAAGATGATGAAGTTAACAGACTCTATGTTTACATAGATACTGAAATGAGGATTGTATTTTAGATTTTGTGTAGTTGCTAGCATTGAACTCTGTGTTGGATGCACATGAATTGAAGGAATGGGCAAACATACTGTAGCTGATGCTGATCCACAGAGCCAGCATATTAAGATGTTTATAATTAGAGGCAATTTGTTTAAATAACTAGGTATGGATACTGATGTGCAAGAGAGGTGGAAAGGCTGTTTCCTTAAGCCAGCACTATAAAATGTTTTATTCTCAGTGAGATGCTGCCATTTCATAGTGGGTTTCTAACACTGTGTATAGTTCCATCCACACAGTGCCTTTACTTCCATCCATTTTCTAATCTCTTTATCCAGTACAGAGGATTTGGAGCCTATCCCAGTAAGCAACGGACACAAGGCAGAATACACCCTGGACATAGCGCCAGTCCATCACAGGACAGACAGACACAAATACATACACACCAGGGCCAGTTTTCCCATAAACCCGTTAACTTACCAGTATTTTTTGGAGTGCGAGAGGGAGTTATATCACACATATGGAGAAAAACCATGTAACCCAGAGAGAACATGCAAACCCCGCACACAGGACAGCAGGAATTGAACCCAAGATCCCAGTGCTGCAAGATAGCAATGCTAACCACTTTGCCACCATTAGAAATGGATGGATATTTTAGTTATCTTTCTAGTTCACAGGTTTGCATGCATAATTTAATTTTGAAAGCCACTGGGACATCAGGTACTACTGTTGTATTTATGAAAAAGAATACTAACAAAAACAAAAAACTAACAAAAAGCATACTAACAACTGTGTCATCCTACTCCTTAGTTAATACATTTTATTATTTGTAAACAGTTAACATTGTTAGCAAAATATTTTGAATTATATTTTACCCTGTTTTTTCTCAAGTTTTGTATTTAACGTATTATATGATAGTCAGATTTAATGTATATTTGAACAATGAAAATATATTTTTACAAGATGCGGGGGAAAGTGCAACAACTTATTACAGTGCTAAATTTAATAATATTGATTACTAATAGTTAATGCTAACACCTTACTTTCTTAATTTGATGTATTTAAAACAGTGAACTGAGGGAACATAACATTCAGAAATACAATCGAAAATAGTTTTGTGGTGTTTGTATAGATGAAACATTTCTAAAATGTATAACGTAACAAAATTAAAGACGTTTAAAATCTGTAATCTTTCAACTTGTAATGTCATTAGAAAGTACAAGTTTCTGCTTTGTCTAAGGATGGTATCAAAAAGTAGTCTAAGTGGTGAGAAAGCTGTGCTTAATGATAATTAAGGGACTTAAAAGTAAAAAGAGATGCTTCATATTGCTTGATTAATTTAAAAAACTAAGTTATAAATGCAGACGCGATTGGTGCCATTAAGTGCTCCAGGCAGCGGAACGTTTGTTCTGTACTGCTGAGCTCCGCGCCTCCTCCCTCTCTCGGTGCCATGCCGGGTCTAAATATCTAAACATATGTATCTATATAGCAGGTAGTATCACTGTATTCCACTTTCTTTGTAAACACGGAAAAACAGATTCACAACGCGACGGTGTGTCACTGTGTAAAAAAAAAAAACGGTTTGAACACCCTATATTATAATGAGCTGCTGAGCTAAGAATAGGAGTTCCTGGTGTCAGAGGGGGTGGAAAGTGCCCGCGGTCATTTAATTAGTATTACAATTCGCACTGATTCCCTTGCGAAAATATGGACATAAGAATATTCGTGTGTGGTCAAAAAATGGCATTAAGCACTTAAAATTAATATGGTTAATAATAATAAACTGTAACATGCTGTAACAAGATTGGCTAAACTGGGAAGCCTGTTCCCACACACCCTGCCCCCACTGCCATTAGAATATACACAAAGCACTCCCCAGACTGTCTGCCCGTTTCACTGTTACCTGGATACCTCTTTGTTTAGAACTCACCCTCCCCCCTGCCTGTCTGGCTTCTTTTAATCCTTCTGTGCCCGGATTGCAGCGGGTAAGATGTTTTTCCAAGAAAGAAAGAGAAATTAAAAAAAGAGAAATTTCACCAGAGCCTCTTCTCTTCTTGTGTCTAATTTTTAGTTTAGAAGGATTCAAGCAGGATTTTAGATGAAAGGCAGCGACCTTAATCAAGCCCAAATCATAATTGAACCCATTCAGAGCCTACATTACATTTTAGCATTTCATTCTGAGCAGAAACCCTCACACCTGAAGAAGGCTTGTGTTTTCTCTCTTCTCTTTTAAGCATGTGTACAATGCTGTAATACAATTTAAAATAAAAGTTTAAACAGTATCAACTAAACTCCATTAATATAAGTATTGAGTGGTATTCAATAAATACAGCTTTTTAGTATAGATTACACTTTTCTAAAATGTATTTAAAAAATAAAAACGATTACAATCTAATCTTTCCACATTTGATCCAAAAATCCCAAGAAAAATAAATCTAAACGGGGAGAAAGCTATGCTGAAAGTTTATTAAGATACTTAGAAGACAAAGATAACAATTTACGTTGCATTTGTCCGATTGTGAATTAAAAATACATATAATTAAACATGCGTTTGCAATTTAAATCAAAAGCGATTTAAATCAATATAAATGTTTATATTGTAACGCATACTGTACAGCCTCCATTTCTCTATAAAAATTTAAAAGATCGTTTGAGCAGCCTAAGAGGGGGGTTCTGCTCTCAGTGACAGCTGACAATCCTCCATACACTCAAGTGACAAATTAATAATGCCAATGTAAATGTCGTATTTACAATTTGTTCATAATAGAAATGTTAAGTTCTCTTAAGCTTTGTGATAGTTTACCCAGGCAGCAAAAGATCAGCTACACTGGGAAGATGCGACACCGAAGATATGATTAATAACCTTTTAAATCTGAAGGGAGATCTAAAGGGATCCCCCCACACACACACGCACGATAGAAGCAGGAAGCAGAAGCAGGGACAGCTGTCAGAAGGAAACAAGGTGACTATTCATTGTTATTAAAAATGACTTACATTCGAACATGTTGTGATATGTAGAAATATAAAAAGTCAATTAATTGTCCATAGTATTGCTATTTTATTTTTTTTAAAGAAATGTTTGTTAAAAGAAAAGTTGTGGCATCAGCTGGATTTGAACATACAACCTCCGGTTCAGAGGTCAGGAACATAGACCACAGTACCACCCACAAGGTCGCATGAGGAGAGGCGAAACAGCCCCACATACAGAATCAACAGACATTGTACAGCGTGTACTACTGTGTTGCAGTATATGAATATAATTATATCGTTATTAATTTCTTTAGATATGCGATTCCATATTATATTAGCAGAAAAGCTTAAAACTACCACTTTTTATACACGCTATTTCACATGTTAGTTAAAGACTTTGATGCTTAAAATGTTTTGGGAGAAATGGAATACTGGTGTGTATTTTTTCTTTAAAGTACCGAGACCAGCCATATACTGTAATACTGTATGTTTATGTTCCAAAATTAATATCGTTTATGGCCTTCACATGCATTACAGTATGCTCCTATTCTTTTTATGCTCAGCTACTAAGATTTCCCTTCAGTGGTAAAATTCCATATAAATATTCAATACTAAAACGGGCACAGTAAAGACATTTAAATCTTTCTACGACCGACCAATGCACCACGAGTGCCCCTGTCAGTCTACCAATCATGTACCACAGTATTGCACGTCATCGCGCGTCACGATTTGCAAGGACCTAGCCAATTACCCGCGGTATGTGTCTGTGCCGAGCACTTTGAATGGCTGCATCTGTATGTCATTTTTAAGCCATTTTTTTGACCACGCACGAATATTCTTTTCTCCATATCTTCGCAATGGAAACACAGAACGCCTTCAAACCAAATGCATTTTAAAGACCATGACTTGTGAAAATTGTCACACTCTCTACATCAAACTATCAGTGAGCTAATTATCTTTTTTTAAACCTCAATGATGCATAATTACGCACTAACTGGAACCTGGTGGACCACTCTATACACACGTTCACAATGTGAGAAAGACTGCTCAATACGGTTTTGTGCGAAAAACCTGTATATCATCATAGGAAGCAGAACAGTGCAATCTCCAATTCCCCAGACTGTAAACATGGGACCAAAGCTTTGTTTGATTTCTGAAACCCTTTCTTTGTGTCCTGTTTTCATTCAGGTAAGGGTCAACTATATACACAATACTGCTGACAGCAGGAAAATTAACAATATTCTTTACTCAGCAGCATATTAAAAACAGCTCCCATGATGTACCAACCGATTTTTTACACAGAAGGCTGACACAGCTTTGCGTTCTGAATCTCTTTTTCTCGTGCTTTTATTTAATGTGGCACTACGCACTGGGATAGGGGAATGCTGTTCAGAAGACAATAGCATTCAAACCACAGCACCCACAATGCTGCAAGTAAGTGTTTTACACACTAAGCAGGTCCTCTGACCTTTCCAAGCCTTGCTTTGGCTTGTGAAACCTTTTTGTTTTATATTGGCACCATGAGACATGCAATACACTGGGATAGTGGGGTCTTCTTCATGACTCAATTTCTTTTTAAGCACAACACCCACAATGCTGCAGCTAAGTGTTTCACATACTAGGCCGGTCCTCTGACCTTTCCCAGCTTTGTTTTGGGTTGTGAAACTTTTCTTTATTTTTTAATGATTTTTTGACTATAGCACTACAGGTAATATACTGAAATAAGGGGGTCTTCTTTAAAATGCATTTGGTTTGAAGGCGTTCTGTGTTTCCATTGTGTTGATATGGACAAGAGAATATTAGTGAGTTGTCAAAAAAATGTCATAAAAACGACAAAGTGAAGGCTGTGAAAACAGTCACAATGTACTTTATACACAAAGCAAGTGTTCTCGTAACCCTGGGAGGTTTCGTGAAAACGCTACTGGCATGCCAAAATCGTTATCGAACTTTACCCCGGTGCATGCCGGGAGGAATTCATGCACTACAGATGAAAGGGGGCAGGCACGTACAGTTCACATTGAAGCCACAAGTACTCTTCTCGGATGTTGCACAAACAAATCCTAATGTCCTGAAAGCATTGCAGCATGTTTGTGTCTCTCTTCCTGTAGCTGCAGGACGACTGACACGAATGGACAATCACAATCTGTGGCGTTTAGCGTGACATAGTCTTGCAGGCATCGTGCTGTCTCACTGCAATACTATACCGCTGGAGGAAACAGTCCATCTGGCCATGAAACTCATTTGAACGTCTAGCTACAGTTACTAACCATATCATGATTTATTCACAATATGTGGAATCAGCACGTCCCAGAGACAGCTTCCGATATCGTGAGCATTCTCTGATGGTGTGCTGCATGGCTTCTGGGTGTGTACGTTGGTGGTATAGTGGTGAGCAAAGCTGCCTTCCAAGCAGTTGACCCACGTTTGATTCCCAGCCAACACATTGGTGAATATTTTCAAATGCTGTAATGAACCTAGGAATGCGACTAACAAAGCACAACGTTTTGAAAGAGCTAAAGCACTGCAAAACTGAATTGGGGAGAATCTTACTGGGGATTCTGAGTGATGACTGTGTAACCAGGTGGTTATGGAGGGGATATTTGAAATCTGACACTGAAATTGGTAGCTGTCTCTTTAGGACATGCACGTATGAGTGACATCAGCACGCCAGTAATTGTGGGAGTGGACAACGTACAGTTGAGCGTGGCCTGTGGCTACGCATGATGTGAATGCAAAGAGCATGTTCAAATAAGACTGATGTTCTGTGCATCTTGGATTAGGCAAGATCAAAGAGGAAATTGCCACTACCATATTTTTTGCTTTGTCTTTGTTATTATAGTATCTATAATAACAAAGAGCTATAGTAGCTCTTTGTGCATCCTGGTGTGTGTATATCTCCAGGTATATCTATGTGAAGCTTTTGAGTTAAAGGTTATACTGCATCCAATCTAAGTTCTGTAACAGAAAATAATACAATCCCTCATTTTTATGATTTCATGCAGATCCAGAATTAAAAAATCCCCATTTAAATTCATTGTAGTACGGTGTGTTCTTTGCCGGGCTACAAATTTTGGTACCAGAAATGGGGTATTCTGAGCATTTAGATGAAACTTTGGATGCCGTATAAGGTAAAATAAATTAAAAAATACGGTAGTGGTGAAGAGCTGCACTGCGGGTGTCTGGTCTGCCCAGAGAGGTGGGGGAAGGGACGTCCAGAGCAGGGACCCAGGAGAGGATTGCCAGCAGAACCAGCATTCTGGACTGTTCTAGTGCACGTTGGCAGATTCTTTAGTGCTATTTATCACTTTCTGTAGTCAGTCACTGAGTTTGAGTTTGTAGGCATCCTCTCATGAGGCACCAATAAATGTAGGGGTTTTGTGCATTACAGGGACAATTATTAATTGTAGCAGTAAGCCACAAAATGATTCTTTGATGGCTATTAGAAAACCAACCTTGCGGGATAACACACACACACACGGATACTATTACACGACAATACATTTATTAAGGCATAAAATGTGTATATAAACATAACAGATCTTATAGTGAGGGTTAGCAGAATACAAAAGGTATATATTCGATCACGAAGAGTTACAAACCAAGAGGGACATACATTCAGTATACCATTCATTTATACCATTTCGTTAATGAGCTTTGATTTCAGCTTCTACACTAGATACTCAAAAGCAAGTACATCACTCATAGGAATTAAACTGATATCAACTGGGGTTGAGGTAACAATTGAATTCTCGAGCTGTAACTCAGAATGTTGAATACTCATCCAATCTGTGTGGATTCAGATCTCCCGCGGACACAAAGAAACAGTGGCAGGCTTGTTGCTGTGTCCAATCAGCATTCTCTGGCCTAGTGTCAGGCAGTGCTGGTTTGGCATGAGGGAAGTGGGAGAGATTCCTGCTGCGATGCTCTAGTAGTAGGCTCTCTGAAGACCGGCTAGTTAGTTCTGGCTTACTAGTGAGAGTTTGTGCACATGAGAAAAGCGACTGCGGGTCCAAGCAGGTCACACTCTTTAGACAGGAAGAAGACCGGTTCGTTCCTGA
The DNA here is from genome assembly GCF_055471065.1 of Atractosteus spatula. Lineage (NCBI taxonomy): Eukaryota > Metazoa > Chordata > Actinopteri > Semionotiformes > Lepisosteidae > Atractosteus > Atractosteus spatula. The sequence goes on along the minus strand of NC_142732.1, from coordinate 13,393,088 downwards.
TGTATTGCTAGTTCTGAATCCATACAAGAACAATTCTATAAAACGCTCACCAGATTATGTTTTAAGAAGGAACTGCAGCTCAGGTTCAGCCAAGATCTAAACTCGGATGGCAGGATTCAGAGTCCAGAGTGCGGACTGATGGCGCACGGAGGGTCCATATAGATCCCTCAGTGATCTTCAGCATGTTTAAACTGCCAACGTGTGACTACCCTGTCCCCGTGACCTCATTGCTCTGCTCTCGCCTCTGTGCAGCCGAGCCCGACTCATGGTAAAGTGAAAAAAAAAATGCCCTCAACGTGTGATTTTCTCTGGAGCGAGGATAGATGTTACCTTTATATCACTGAACAGAATGTATGAGATGTGGCGGCTAGGTTCAATTTTTTATCCTCTTTAAAAGATTAAGGACTGGGGTGAGCGTGATTCACCACCCTAAGAGCCCGATATGCGGACCAATTAAGCTGCATAGACTTGGTCATTTAACTATTCTCCATTCGCAGGGTTAAGGTTAATGAGAAAACATTGCTGACCACAAGCGCAGATTAGCAAGGTTTGTATTTCATCTTTTGCAAGTTGCATCCATTTAAAAAAAAGTCGTTCAAGACAGGAAATTAATACTTGCATTTAATTAAGTCTAGCCGTAGGAGGTTATCCATAATGACCAGTTTTGTACGAGAAGACAGAAAAAAAAAGGCACCACTGGGATTCAGACCCAGGATCTCCTGTTTACGAAGCAGGCGCTTTAACCAACTAAGCCACAGCACCCCTGGAGTGCTGTCCTTTTACAACCACTTGGACACACCGCTCTGAGACATCTGCATTCGGTGCGCGCTCCGCCTGCTCGCTGAGCAAGTTGCCACCTTTACATACAAAAGCAACATCGACACCAAGAGAAAGGATGACAAATGGCTTTTATCTGGAACTTTTCATGTCAAAGGAGCTCAATGTGCTTTCCGTGGACAACAGGGCCACTGAACTCCACACCGGCCACTGAAGCACAGCAGTGGCTTGGTGGCTTGACATCTCCCAAAGAAAATGTTGAAATCGCATGTGGAACAGGAAAATGACCCTTCGAGTACAAGGGGAAAAAAAAAGATCATCTGGAGCACGCCAGCACATGTACGGACAGCCCAGTTTTCTTGACGAGGTGGCCAAGTGGTTAAGGCAGTGGACTACTAATCCATTGTGCTTTGCATGCATGGGTTTGAATCCCATCCTTGTCACATTCAGCATCTGACACATGTGCCCATTCAAAGTTGGCCTTGCTTTCTTTTGCTCCGGTACTAGAGCAGTACATTTTCTAGCTGTGGCTGAAGATGGTATAGTAGGCTAACATCGGTATCGAGCAGTGACAGTAACAGTATTTACTGAGAGAGAGAGAGGCAGCTCAGAAGATGAGCTCCTAATTTCTTTGAGATTTTATTGTTTTCTGTAACTGAACAAATAGTATAGGAATAAGGCAACATCTAACAAAAACTAAAGAAAACCAAAGAAGTAAAGAAATAATTTATCATTGAAAAAAAAACAACAAAGCAAACATCTGAAAATCTGAAGACCAACTATAAGACACAGCTACACCTGAAGATAAAGGACCTGAGGAAAAACTTCAAAGAGAAAAATCTTCAAGAAATGAAGAGGAACAAACAGAAAAAAAGGAACAATTAAAACAAGGAAATAGAAAAAGAAGACAAGAAAGAAATAAAAAGTACACCAAAGGAAACAAGAAGGAAAGGGAAAATACAAGCAGCATCAAGAGAAGCCAAGAACTCAGCCATAAGCACGAAAAACAACTGGTAAGCCCTGATCTTTCTTCTCCTTATTTGAAGAGGCCTCTAAAATTGAACTGATTTACTAAATAAAAGTAAAAAAAAAGTCTTTAGAAAAAGTTACCTTAAAGTTTAAACTAAACCAAATACCACTTGGGCCCATTAAACTCAAAAGGCCAAAGTTGAAGAACCTGTTCCCAAGCAACAGTGGGGCTGATTGTATTCAAAACGCCCTAGCCAGGCTGTCTTTTTGCTCTTCTCACCTGGGCCGATTGTATTTAAAAGAAGCAAGATGAGTACAGAGCAGAAGACAGCCCCACTGGACCAGCCCTGCCCTCTCAGCACAGTACTCCAATACCCTGAGGACGTGAAAACCGTTAAGACCAGGAAACAGTACAAAGACACATGGATGAAGGAAAATCCAGAGACCCTTATCGCTGACTACTGCCAGGCAGGAGAAAAACACATTAAAACCTGCTCTTCTTTACTGAGCACCCAAATGCCTGGCACACAGCTGTGTGCAAGACATATACAAACACCACGAGAAGGGGCATCAGCAAAGGCAGGCAAATCTCCATAGGGGGTGACAGCGAGCTAGAAGACACTGTCCTGACCGTCAACACTTACCACTGTAGCGGTGAGGCTTAATAATAAGAAAGAATTAAGTGTTTCTGAGCTTCCCAAATGAGGCCCCATTTCTCTGTTCATCTCTGTGGTGCAGCCACAGAGAGACCATTAGTGCAGGGTGATTTAAGGTCCTAGGACAGCTCCCAAAGGGGGATGCACTTAGCTAAGTCTGGCTATCATGATCAATGGTCATCCATTGGCGCCTATCTGTCTAGGGAGTGCCAGTTGGACATCTGGACTGCATTCCTAAGTGTCAGGAGTAAGTGACTCATATCTCACCGTGGTCAACCAATCAGGGACTGGTAGGGCCGAGTAACCCACGTGGGACTCTGATGCCCATGGAACTTTCAGCCAATGAATGAGCTGAAGTTCCTCCAGGTAAAAACAGGCAACACAGAGAGCCTGAGAGATTCAGATTCGGGAGATTCAGTAAGATTCTGGAGAGGATTCTGTGGACTGTTCTAAAGGGAATTCAAAGGAGAATTCCAGGGCAGGACGGCCCAGGAGCAGAAGGCTCCCAAGGGCAGGACATTCTCGCAGCGCGCCTCCTGACCATCCCGAGACTCAGCCCGGACAACCACGGAACGGCCAGTGTGTCTGAGTGCCAGAACTTTCCTTTGTTCTAAGAGTCTAGAGTGGAGGTTGCCAGAGAATAACCAGAGGATCCACCCGAGGTTAGCACCAGCAGCAGGCCTCGTGAACAGGTCAGAACTGTGGACAACTGAATCACTATTCAGAACTAGCTCTTCATCAGGAACGAACCGGTTCTCTTCCTGACTTGCTGGGACCCACAGTCATCTTTTCTCCTGTGCACAAACTTTGCTAGTTAAAGCCAACACTAACTAGCCGGTCAGTGAGCATCAGCAGCGCACCGTCGCAAGCCGCACAGCACAGCCTGGCACGGAGCCAGAGAGCGCGGATTGGACAGCAACAGCCTGCAACTGTTTCTTTGTGCCCGCTGGAGATCTGAATCCCCAGAAATTGGATGAGTATTCAACTTCAATGCATTACAGCTCGAGAATTCAATTGTTATCCCAACCAGTTGATATCAATTTAATTCCTAAGAGTTATGTACTTGTTTTGAGTATCTAATGTAGAAGTTATAACCAAGTTCATTTACGAAACGGTCTTAATGAATGATATACTGAACGTATGTCCTCTTGATGTGTAACACTTCGTAACTGATTGAATATATACCTTTTGTATTCTGATAACCCTCTCGATAAGATCTGTTAGGTTTATATGCATATTCTATGTATTAATAAATGTATCCTCGTGTATTAGTACCTGCGTGTGTGCGTTGTTTGAGTTATGTCGCATGGTTGGATTCTAAAGCCATCAAAAGAATCAACTTTGTGATTTACTGCTACAATTGATAATTGTCTCAGTAAATGCCCAAACCCTACAGAACTGGTGCCTTCAGAGAGCCACAACGTTACATATTTGGCGTCCCTGAACGGCTATGAAACACTACATATTTGGCGTCCCTGGGTGGGCGTGGCAAGACTGAAATGAATCAACCAAGCGGAATAATTCATATAAAACGCCGCGGGTTTCATACACGATAATACAGTGTGCTGAAAGCCGAAAGAAAAAGTTCCCCTTGCTCTTTAAGCAGTGCTTGAGTGTTTTGTGATCTTTTGCAATCTACCGGGTTGATTGCATACTTGATCTTGTGGTTTTTTGTGGTAAAACTGTGATTTCGTACTTAAAAGTAATACTCTTTAAGTTTAACGATGGTTGCTAAAAGGTCTGAATTCGAGTCGCTATTAAGCACTCTCTCTAGCAGCGACAAGTCTGACCACGATCTCTTCCATATCTCCGTCAGCGGAGAAGCTAGAAGAATAAATCTCCATTCTCTGAGAGAGCTAGCGAAGGACGTAGAGAGATTTGACCCCGCAGTGTCAGAGAATAATATCGAGAGTTATATTCAAGACCTCAGGTATAACCTGCAGTTCCTGCCAAACGCCACAGAACAGGAGAAAGTGTTTCTGGTCAGGAAAACTACCAGCAGAGCTGTACATGAGTGGATGGCTAGGCAGATGAAAGAAGTCTGTAATGACTTTGAACAGCTTTGTCATGCACTTATCGAAGAATACAGTGCGTTTATTGACCCGACTGCCGCGATAGCCGCCGCCCTTAACATTAAGCACGAGAGAGCAGAGTCCCCTCGCGAATATTACGAGAGACTTAGACGAACTTATTTTGCAGGGCGAAATGATGAGGGTTGCGAAGAGAACACACATTTCAAGGGTTTATTCATTGCGAATCTCCACCCATCAGTCAGAAAGATGATCTTAATGCATACAGATGCACAGACCATGAAAGTGACTGATATTAAGAGATTCGTGCAGAAAGCCTGGGAGTATGATGTCCAAAGTCGCTCTGAGCAAAAAGCTGCTAAAGCGACTGTGTTCGCCGTCAGAGCCAGCAGGGTTAACTCCCTCCTGCTCGAAGGAGCACAGGCTCCTGAGCTGGCTAAGCCCCGTTCCAAAGCAGGCACACAGGACCGCACCCAGCGTCCTAAGTGCCATGAGAACACCGGGGGAGGGAAAGGGCTAGATAAAGCTGAACAAAAGGATTCAGTAGCCGCCCGCCTGGCCAGGCTTGAATAAGTTTTATTAGGACAGGGACAACCGCTCCCCAAGGCTGCCGGAAGCGTGAATGAGCTGATACTCTCCACTGGAGGAGGCGGAGACCCGCCCCCTCTCCCTCCCTCAGTCTATCTGATTGAGCGGAAGGGTTCCTGCCTGGAAGAGGTCAGCCACTCCCAAGTGAGTGCTGACTCCACCCCTGAAGTCACAGAGCAGGCAGTAAAACACAGAGGAAAAGCAGGAAGCTTTTACCTCAAGGCTGCCATGGGAGATGTCTTACCCAGTGAGACACTGATTGACACTGAGGTTGAAAGGTGTTTGATGTCACACAGCAAGCTCAAACGGGTAAAAAAAGAAAAGGGTATGCGACTCAGAGTGGAACCTTTGGTGGATCACCGGAAAGGCAAAGTGTGGAAACAGGTCAAGGCTCCTAAGCCTTCTGTACAGAAGGAAAGGGGGGCCAAGAGGCAGACTGTGCTCACACAGTGCCCACCGAACACAGAAGCCTATGTGGAGATTCCTTCTGTTCCCTCTGGACAAGAAATAAAAATATTTTCTTGTTCCCCGGATATACAGGGAAGTCGTGTCCCGGCTGAGGTCACAACAGCCTCCCTGCCACAGGAGCGGTGCTCCGAGCAGCCACCTGATCCACCAGGTAAAGCACACACCTTTTACATCCCTAAAGAGGAGTAGATCTCCCCACCTGGCGATGAAAAGGAGCTTTCCCTGTGCACCCTGGCACCCAAGAGGGGTCAGGAACACCACCCTGCAGTGGTGGAAGGGATCCAGATGGCAGGAGAGCAGGTTGGTGATGTAGCCCTCACCCTTAGCCCTGACAGGTCCTCTATTAGTGAGGATCTGCTTGAGCAGCTGTCACAGGGCCACCACCAGGTGCCCCTGGTGCAACATTCACAGGTTAGACAGGAGGTCCAGCTGGACGCTGAGACTACTGCGCTGTGGACACACCTGATCCCAGATGCCGATTCCCTCTGCTGTGACCCAGGGAACCTGCAGTCAGGTAACATTATTTCTCACAACTACCAGGTAGTGAGTGAGACTGACCTGATTGTTCCTGCCTCAACGGCAGGGTTTCCAACACACCCAGTCCCCCAGAAGGGACAGGGAATGAAAGCCGAGCTGGTTTTCTTACAGCCACCAGCTCAGTCTGTCAGTCTGAGTCTGACCAACAGTGGTTCACCCAGACTGGAGCTGGATGGTCAAGCCACCCGCCTGTCAGTGCAGGACATCGCAAAGAGGGGTGTCAGAATCCCCGCCTGCACTGACATGGGCCTGGTGGGTGATAGCGAGTTCGAAGACAGTGAACTAGCTATCCCAGTGCTGGGGCAGCTCCCTGAACCCCTAGCGAGGGAAGGGGGGAGCGAGCAGGTGTCCTACACCCACGCCCAGCGAACGATTGTAAACATGCCGATAGAGGGATTCCTCAATCAGGAAGTGTGCAGGGTGGACCTGAACAGTGAGAATGGGGTAACAATCCCAGATCACTCAGGTGCTCCAGATGACCACTCAGCCGAGGGTCAGGCATGCTCCACCGCTGCACCGCCCCCTGCAGGGTTCCTAGAGCACAGGCATGAACAAATCGAAAAAGCAGATGCCCTGGAAATGGAGGAGCAGCATCAGCAGCTGTGTCAGATCTCCCCAGATTTCCAGGATGTTGGTGCCCAAGATGCCACATGGCATACTGAGAAAGACACCATGTACACGCTGCGCCAGCTTAGAAAAGCAACAGTCACTCAGAAGGAGATGACTGGGATCAGCCACCCGAAAAGACTTTTGGGAAGACTGATTGCTGCCGCCACTGTTGCATGTTTGCTTTTTCTGGTAGGTTTGTGTGCTACTGGCACTCTCACCCTGACTGCCCCAAGAAGGCAGGTGTCAGAGATGCCAGAGGGTAGTGACAGACTGTATCGACAGCAGCAAAAGTTGGAAAGCTTAGGGAAAATCCTACAGGCAACTTCCTATGCAACAGGGTTAAACCTTATTCCCCAACCAGTGGACATGATTGTTGGTGTTATACAGTGGGTTTATGCTTGTGTGCAACAGGCCAGAATGTTGACACAAGACCTGTTAAGGGAGTTTAGTGCCACTGTAGCCAGTCTAGCCACGGCACAATTCCCAACCCACTTGATTCCACTCTTCTCAGTAGAGGAGTATGTGACATTAACCCCATCACTCATAGCTCACCCAGAAGGCAATCCAAGATTGAATTCGGTTCCAAATCTTGAGATGGGTATGGCTACCAAAGCTATCCATTGGCTGTGTCTAAACGATTCACCAATGAAGGGTGTAAAGCTACTAATGGGCAGAGGGAGGTTAATGAACCCCATGAAGAGCAGGTGGGAAGTAAATGGCTGGTCAGCACACCACATTTAACTGTCACCATGACTTGTGACAGGCATGATACAGCTACCGCAATGCAGCTACCTAATCAAAACAGTTTTCCTGCAAGTTCCCGAGGAGGCCACAGTGTTCTTGAACTTAATACTGTACGGTCTGGAACCAGACAATATAAGACCAAACTTGAGGTCTTGGATGCCTTCAGGTGCCACACTATTGAATTGGATAGAAATCCAAGAAACAGTAAGCCCTGAAGAGGTACAGGTAGTTTAGTTTGCTTTAATGGAACAAACCTCCAAACCACCCTAGCAGATACCCAACACAGGTGTTGTGGTTTATCGGGGGGCTGGGAACAGGAACTGTTGTTATTGTAACACTACTGCCAGGTAGCTGGATCATGACTGACAGTGTACTCTGAATGATGTACTCTCACATCAAGATGTACTCCGGGTAGCATGAATGAGTCAAAGGTAGCATGTCAAAAGAAAGGAAGTGACTTCTCCCCAAATATCTACCACAAAGGTATCAGATATTGACAGTGAACTTCCTGATGTGTAATTCCTAGACTTAGATAATGTCTCCTACCGTGTTTATACATACTCCAGATGTTATTCATCCTGTTTGTATCCAATGCTGGTTCTGGTATGAATTCTGGTATGAGGAGTAATGTGGACATTTAAGATTAATGTTCTAATGGCAAGGGACATCACTTAACTCTGTTTTTGTTTTGGAGGCAACAACGCCTCAGGACCTCGTGACCTTCAAAAAGGGGGGATATGTAGCGGCGAGGCTTAATAATAAGAAAGAATTAAGTGTTTCTGAGCTTCCCAAATGAGGCCCCATTTCTCTGTTCATCTCTGTGGTGCAGCCACAGAGAGACCATTAGTGCAGGGTGATTTAAGGTCCTAGGACAGCTCCCAAAGGGGGATGCACTTAGCTAAGTCTGGCTATCATGATCAATGGTCATCCATTGGCGCCTATCTGTCTAGGGAGTGCCAGTTGGACATCTGGACTGCATTCCTAAGTGTCAGGAGTAAGTGACTCATATCTCACCGTGGTCAACCAATCAGGGACTGGTAGGGCCGAGTAACCCACGTGGGACTCTGATGCCCATGGAACTTTCAGCCAATGAATGAGCTGAAGTTCCTCCAGGTAAAAACAGGCAACACAGAGAGCCTGAGAGATTCAGATTCGGGAGATTCAGTAAGATTCTGGAGAGGATTCTGTGGACTGTTCTAAAGGGAATTCAAAGGAGAATTCCAGGGCAGGATGGCCCAGGAGCAGAAGGCTCCCAAGGGCAGGACATTCTCGCAGCGCGCCTCCTGACCATCCCGAGACTCAGCCCGGACAACCACGGAACGGCCAGTGTGTCCGAGTGCCAGAACTTTCCTTTGTTCTAAGAGTCTAGAGTGGAGGTAGCCAGAGAATAACCAGAGGATCCACCCGAGGTTAGCACCAGCAGCAGGCCTCATGAACAGGTCAGAACTGTGGACAACTGAATCACTATTCAGAACTAGCTCTTCATCAGGAACGAACCGGTCCTCTTCCTGACTTGCTGGGACCCACAGTCATCTTTTCTCCTGTGCACAAACTTTGCTAGTTAAAGCCAACACTAACTAGCCGGTCAGTGAGCATCAGCAGCGCACCGTCGCAAGCCGCACAGCAATGCCTGGCACGGAGCCAGAGAGCGCGGATTGGACAGCAACAGCCTGCAACTGTTTCTTTGTGCCCGCTGGAGATCTGAATCCCCAGAAATTGGATGAGTATTCAACTTCAATGCATTACAGCTCGAGAATTCAATTGTTATCCCAACCAGTTGACATCAATTTAATTCCTAAGAGTTATGTACTTGTTTTGAGTATCTAATGTAGAAGTTATAACCAAGTTCATTTACGAAACGGTCTTAATGAATGATATACTGAACGTATGTCCTCTTGATGTGTAACACTTCGTAACTGATTGAATATATACCTTTTGTATTCTGATAACCCTCTCGATAAGATCTGTTAGGTTTATATGCATATTCTATGTATTAATAAATGTATCCTCGTGTATTAGTACCTGCGTGTGTGCGTTGTTTGAGTTATGTTGCATGGTTGGATTCTAAAGCCATCAAAAGAATCAACTTTGTGATTTACTGCTACAATTGATAATTGTCTCAGTAAATGCCCAAACCCTACAGAACTGGTGCCTTCAGAGAGCCACAACGTTACATATTTGGCGTCCCTGAACGGCTATGAAACACTACACCACAATGGTACAGTGATGATAAAGGGCAGTGAGGCTGCTCTGGAGCTATTTGAGGAAAAGTTCACGGACCTGAAATCACAGGCTGACCTGGAGAAACCTCCCCCAGAAACAGGAGAGAGACCCAGTAGCCTGATGCCTACCACACTGGAGAGTTCAGCTCCACCTGACTCTGAGCCCATGAACACAGCCACAGCTACAGAACAGATCAGCAAGAGTGTAGCCCTAGGCAACACTGAATCACACCACCCAGACACACACGGCCCACACCAACCCCCCTATGACCACAGCACAGCGCGCCTCCTGAGAGAGAAACTCTGCTTTGGAGCTGGACTTCACTGAGTCCAAGGAACTGATGCTGGGGAGACTCACAGAGGGGCAGACAGCACAACAGCTAAGAGACGAGGTTAACAAACACAGGAACGAATGCAAAACCTCCAACAAACAGCTCAGGGCACAGATGGAAGAGTTGCTGCAGGACAACAGTAAGCTGCAGTCGGAAGTAGCAGAGCTGAGAGAGGAGGTGCAGCTCGCGGAGAGGACAAGCAAGACCCTCAAAGAACAGCTGAGGAAACTCACTACTTCCCACTGCAGCCCCGACTGCAACAGAACAGCCCTGAGGCCCAGAACACACAACACACAACACCCACCCCCAACCCGCAAAGACACACCGACCCCCACACAACCTGACATCCCTACAGCCCCCACCACCAACTCCCACTTACCCAGTACCCCCACCGTAGCAAACACCACACCCACTGCACCCCCCGGCATCCCAGATCCACTCACAACATCACTGCCCAAAAGCACATCCACCTTGCCAAACACTCAGGGTGACCCACACACACACCCAGCCCCAGAGACGGCCCCACCCAACACCTCCACCTCACACACTGCACCCCCCATGCAGCCCCCCGCCTGGCAGCACACCAGACACAAGAGGCAGATGCACGGAAGTAGCCCTTCTCATTGACTCCAACGGGAAGTACATCGATGAGCACAGGCTCTTCCCGGGACTACAAACAGCAAAGCTCTGGTGTCCGACGACGGAGAAGGCCCTGCAGCTGCTGTCCAGGTCTGTCCTGGGAGCCCCACAGCACATCATCATCCACACCGGCACCAACGATCTGAGGACCTGGAGGGAGCAGGTGGCCCAGTCCATTAGGAGAGTGGCAGAGAGGGCCATACAGGAGTTCCCTTGCTCCCAATTGTCATCTCTACCCTGCTGTCAAGACAGGATGAGCAGCACCACACCATCCAGAGAATCAAAGCTGAGATCTCACAGTGCTGTGCCCTGCTCCCAAACGTCTACCTGGCCCATCACCCCACTCTTGGATCACAGCATCTACATGACCATAAACACCTCAAAAAACAGACCATCGGACTCTTCACAAAAACTCTGAAAGACACCACACTGGGCAGACACCCAAACAGCACCCCAGAGAGAAACAGCAGGACTACCAAAGGAACACCCCAACACCCACACCCCCAGACCAGCTCAACCCACAAAGAACGGAACCTGCCCCATCCTAAAGCCCTCCAACCCAGACCAACGACCGAACGGGACCAGAACCAGCACCTCACCCCACGCCCCTCAGCCAGACCAGCAGCTGAACCAGGCCAATCCACAAACCCCCACCCAGCACAACAGCAGAGCTGGACCGAGCCCCTCCTGCACAGCTATGCCGCAGCCCTGGCCAGACCAGCAGTCCCGAGCGGTTTGGAGCTGGGAGAAATCTGGCAGCTCCTGAACCTCATCTGTACCCGGCTTATGAGCTAAACTACCACCACCCACAGCGACAGACAATACTGTTTTTGTTGATGATGTAAATGTCCGACACAAATTTGTTACAGTTCCAGAAAGCAAAAACAAACTGCAAAGATAATTCAAACGATAACAATGAGATCTCTAACGATAAGTATATGGAACATTTAGGGTCTGGGCTCGTCAGCATTTGGGCTGAAGAACACTGATCCTGACTTTATCAAGAATGTAAAGGAGACAGACATCATGATCCTACAGGAGACATGGTGTCGGGGAGACTTGGCTACCCACTGTCCCCCCGGCTACAAGGAGATCATGGTGCCCTTTGTCAAAAAAAAATCACCCGGGACAGAGACTCTGGGGGGATCATTGTGTGGTACAGAGCGGAGATCAGTCACTCCATACAATTAGTTAAGAGAGAAGAGTCACAAGTTTGGCTTAAAATCAAAAGAAATACCATATGTACAGAAAATGAGGTTTTTCTGTGTGCTGTGTACATCCCACCCTCAGAATCCCCTTACTACAGTGAGGGAATTCTCCCCATTCTCCACACGGAGATCGGTCATTTCCAGGGCCAGGGAAACGTGCTGCTCTGTGGTGACCTCAATGCACGAACAGGCACACTGGCAGACTTTACTAACACACAGGGAAACACTCATGTATTCGGACAATCCCCTCTGTACCACACACCAGTCACCTTACACAGGTGCAGCCATGACTCCACGGTCAACAGCACCGGGCGCGAGCTGCTCCAGCTGTCAAGGGCTGTGCCTGTACATCGTCAAAGGCAGCACTAGAGGGGACTCTCTAGGCAGGTTCACCCTCAGCTCAGCTCTGGGCAGCAGTGTGGTGGACTACGCCATCACCGACCTGGACCCCTCCTGTATCAGTGCCTTCACTATCAGGCCACAAACTCCTCTCTCCGACCATAGCCAGATCACACTCTACATGAAGAGAGCACACCAGCACAGAGACACACTGACACAGCCCAGCCAGCTGTACAACCTCAACCAGGCGTACAGATGGGACACAAACAGCCTAGACAGATACCAAACTGTACTGGGCGATGAAGAAATTCACATTCCTAAACACTCCGTATCAAACCAACAAATTAGGCATAAACTTGGCCACACAAAAACTAAATCACCTATTTCACAAACTGGCATCAAAATCTAAACTAAAAACAACTAAATCAAAAAATTACCAAAAAACAAAAGCAAAAGAAAAGTGGTTTGATAGGGAGTGCAAAAACATCAGAAATGCACTACGAAAACTCTCAAATCAAAAACACAGACAACCACAAAACACAAAACTACACCTCAGCTACTGTGATACGGTAAAACTTTACAAACACACGCTGAAAAAGAAAAGAAACACGTACATAAACAAACAACTTGCAGAAATTGAGGAGTCACTAAATCAGAACTGTTTCTGGGAGAAGCGATCCCTCCTCAGCAAAGGGCTCAGTTTTGTACCAGTTCCCAGGAAGCTGGACATCCCCCAGACCAATGTCGACCTTAACCGCTTTTACCGCAGGATCCGTCTCAGAGCACATTTTGCCGACAATTCCTCTTCACAGGCAGCTGATAACAACCCGGTTATTGATGTCATTAACAACATTAATCCCAAACAGAGCTGTTGGACTCCCTCCTCTGGCCGTTTTCCACCAGTTGATTATTTCATCAACCAATGCACTAATCAAGCTCCCAAGGCACTCTCTATACCCAGTAAACATAGGTCTAACCTCACCCAAGGAGAAAATCAGGCGCTCCAGTCACTCCGCAACAGCGATGATATCGTCATCAAACCAGCGGACAAAGGAGGTGCTGTTGTGGTGTGGCGTAAGGATCTATATATCTTTGAAGCCTCTAGACAACTAACTGACACTTCTGCCTACCTCCCTCTCCAACAGGACCCTACCACTGACTACCAAAAGGAAGTGGTATCCACCATTTCTCTTCTTATCAGCAGTAATGAGCTCCCCCAGGAGGCAAACCGGCTCATCATGGAACATCCACAGGTATCTCAATTTTACCTCCTCCCCAAAATCCACAAACCGGACACCCCTGGACGCCCCATCGTATCAGCATGTAACTGTCCAACTACTTACATCTAAGCCTTTCTCGACAGCCTCATGAGACCGCTGGTTGAAGATCTTCCCTCATACATCAAAGACACCAACCACGCGCTCCAACTTTTTAATGATTTCCAATTTCAGGGTACCGAATGCTACATTTTTACCATGGACATCACATCTCTGTACACCATCATTCCCCATAATGACGGCCTTACAGCACTCAAGCACATGCTGGACAAACGCACAGTGCTTGATCCACCCACCCACACCCTGGTACGCCTTGCAGAATTGGTCCTCACACTGAACGCATTCTCTTTCAATAATCTCTTTTACCAACAGGTCAGTGGAGTTGCCATGGGCACCAGAATGGGACCCAGCTATGCCAACATTTTTGTCGGCTGGGTAAAAGAACGCTTCTTCGCTTCCTACACTGGCTATGTCCCTGACCTCTACAAATTATATATTGATGACTGCGTCGGTGCCGCCACATGCTCCAACGATCAGCTTGAGTTCTTCCTGCACCATTTCACCAACTTCCACCCGTCCCTCAAATATACGATTAACATATCTTCCACTACTCTTCCGTTTCTAGACATCCACTTGTCTATCAACTACCCCCGACTGTCCACTTCAGTTTATTACAAACCCACGGATTCACACAGCTACCTCCTGTACAGCTCATTTCACCCCAACCACACTAAAAACTCTCTTCCTTTTTCACAGTTCCTTAGGTTACGACGATTATGCAGCGACGACATCAACTTCGAGAACCAAGCCCTCGAAATGTACTCATTTTTCATCAACAGAGGATACCCCAGCAGTGTGATTGACAGGGCCCTTGCCCGAGCCAAAAACACCCCCCGGACCATCAACCCGATCAGGAGCTCCCACCGTAACAGCCGCATTCCTTTGGTGCTTCCTTACCACCCTAACACACTTCCTATCCCCAGGACCATTAACCACAACTTTTCCATCCTACAGGATGATCCCTCCATTGGGGCCCTCTTTTCTGATCGCCCTATCATCTCATATCGCCGACCACCTAATCTGCGTAACTTCCTTGTTCACAGCTCCCTTGACCGCCCTCAACAACCATCCACACCAGGCACTTTCCCTTGCAACAGAGCTCGCTGTATCACCTGCAAATACACAGCCACCACCACACTCATTCAAGGCCCCTCAGGACAATTCCGGATCACCCAGACAGCATCTTGTACCTCCAGCAACCTTATTTACTGTATCTCTTGCAGTAAATGCCCAGCCATCTACATTGGAGAAACAGGAAGGAGACTCGGAGACCGTTTCAGAGAACACGTCAGGGCTGTAAAGATTAAAGATCTCTCCAAGCCCATTGTTTCTCATTTCACCTCTGACGGCCACGACCACTCTAATCTCTCCGTCTGTGTTCTCAAAGACGATTTTCCGAACTCATACATCAGAAAGATCACCGAAACTAAAATTATTCTGCAGCTAGGATCATACCTTCTCCCTTCCCTTAACGACAGACTACTGTTCTTTTAAATTTTCTCCATTCATTGGAAGTTTCATTTCACACCTCTCTGCACCCATTCTGACTTCACACCTCTTGATTGGCCTCTCTTTCTGTCCCCTGCTCCCGCCTCTCACTCCTCCTCCCTCCCAACCTTTGTTCTCCCGCTACTTTACCTTTGCCTACTGCCCTGTCTCTCTCACACCTGAAGAAGGCTCCACGGCTGAAACGTTGTGTTCTCTTTCTTCTTTTTTTCAGCATGGAATAATCCTATTACTTGTTCCTTTGCAGCCTACGCATGCTGACGCAGCTACCCACCTGAATAATTAAATCAATGTATTCAGAGAGCAAATGTGCAGTGAAAATTGGAAACAAAAGGACCAAATTCTTCACCCAATGCCGTGGGGTGAGACAGGGCTGCAGCCTGAGCCCAGCACTGTTCAATATCTATATCAACGAATTAGCAGGAATGTTGGAAAAGTCTGCAGCTCCTGGTCTCACACTACACGACACAGAAATCATGTTCCTGCTCTATGCAGATGACCTGGTCCTGCTGTCGCCCACAGAACAGGGGCTGCAGCAGAACCAGACACAACAAAAAGAAACAGACCCTGAGGAAGTAAAGGCTCAGTGACCACAGCCTGGCAATAGAAACTGGGCGACACAGGCAGACCTGGCTGCCCAAAGAGGACAGGCTGTGCTCCCACTGCCAGCGGGGAGAAATAGAGGCAGAGGTGCACTTCCTACTGCACTGTGACAGATACTCTGGGATTAGAGAAACATCCTTCCTTAAATTCAGAAATCTAGTCCCAGAGTTCCCACACCTGCCAGATCACAACGGGTCCCAATCCTACTGGGAGAGGGAGGAGGGAACTCAGTTGAACTGGCAGCCCAGTATGTGATCTCCTGTCACAGCCTGAGGAACAGTGAGCCTGTCTCCCAATAATGCTCAATATGTTTACAGTATATGTAAATATTTTATGACATGTCTCTGTTGTAAATGTCTGTAATATGTCTGTAGATTTTATTTTATGTTTTGTTCTATGTTAATTTTATTATTTTATTTGCTTTGGCAACACTGATTGTACCCATCGGTCATGCTAATAAAGCACCTTGAATTGAATTGAATTGAACAGTATTTACGTGCCACTGCTCCCAAGTGGCTCTGGGTTAAGACCGCTCTTTCACTTACTTGCAACGCAAACGGAGAAAGCAATTTTTGACAGTCTCTCGAGAGACTGCGCTAGGTGTTTAGAGATAGACTTTGTCAGTTCCCCCTGGAATGATGGCCTCTCAAATAGTTTGTGATTCCTCTAGACGTTATACAGTACAATCAAAAGCGCAACAAAAGTGTTTGCCGTGGAGGAGGTTTCAGACCCGTAGACCAGTTTTATTTGTACAGCAGGACGCATTCCCAAATGCGAATCTCCTGTTTTAGAAATGCTTTGGGCGGCGTGAAATGAAAATAAGAAATCAATTCCAGATGCACATGGAAGCAATCAAGTGTTTCATCCGAACTGTTTCAAAGACTGCTCAAGAGCTTTCCTTTCATAAACGCGCAACAATTAATGATGGGGGTGCACCCTTCAATGCGCCTTACATCTCTAGGTAGTGATTGAGACGATTCGTAGCGTGTGCTCATTTCCATATATGCCCCGTGTTGCAGTGGTAGGATGACGTAAAATACTGCTTCGACACGTAACGGCATTATATTCAACTGCAGGAGCTGAGGGCTTTCGTAAGAGCGTAAATCAAAGGCAATTCCCGCGTCTAACACTAATGTAAATGCTTTTCAAAGTGCAGTGTGGTGCAGCTTGTAAAATCCTTGTCCACATTTCTCATTTGTTGATGTTTTTTCTGTCTGCCAAAGTTGCATTTTGACATCCGGACGGGGAGACTTGATCATTCGAACGTGAAGCTGCCCTTAAACCCTCTGAGGCGTATCTGTCTGCCGGCATGTATTTTTTCAAAGATTTTTTTTTGAACGGAGAGCGACTTTGAAAAGGTTTCCGCAGCCACCTCGCACTCCATGTTAGTTTGTAGGAGGAATGCAGCGGTAGCAGAGCTTGCTGTAGTCGTAGCCGAGTGGCTAAGGCGATAGACTAAAAATCTGTTGGGGACTCCCCGCGCAGTTTTGAATCCTGGCGACTACGGCGTCTGCCGTACGTCACCGTATGCAAAGTGCCGCTTCCCCTTTTTCTGGTACTTTAAAAACGTTAAATCGCTTGGACCCTCTGCCATGGAAATCAATTCTTCAGATAACAACACGTTTTGTGTTCGCACAACCGGTGTTCTACTTATGCCTTTGAAAACCTAATAAAGCTGAAAGAACCGACACGATAGGTTCTTGTAAAGCACGCCTGTAAAGAACTGTTAACATCAAAGGGTTTCAGTATATTAACTGAGGAGAAGGCCTGATCGCTAATTGTTGACTTTTTATTTGGTGTGAGAAACACTCTCACTGCGCATGAAGTGCAACAAATGTAGCCGCAGAAATTGCATAACGCTTTCATTTATGCTATTGCAGACACCAACGTTGCCTAGATAGAAAACCAAAATAGCCATGGGTTTGCTTGCTGGTCTGAAGGATCTCTCTTCGAATCTCTATCATTTGTCAATGGAAGTAAAAGGCGCTGCAATCTGATACATGTTCAGATTCAAACCCGCAGCTGTTCTTCGAGTTTATTTTTTGACTAATTACAACTGAGTGTCGCATGAGCAGTTACATAAACTTATCTGGCATATTTTAACACAAATGCCGTTCTTAAATTAAAACTAACAGTACATTGTCAGGGACATTCAGTTACATACAAACAAGAGACAGACAAGAGAATATTTCTACCTTTCATGTGGACTACAGATGCAGCCATTCAAATTGCGCGGCACTGACACGTACCGGAGGTAATTGGCTACGGCCTCGCGGATCGTGACGCGCAATGACGCAATATACCGCGGTACATGATTGGTAGACTGACAGGGGCACTCGTGGTGCATTGGTCGGTCGTAGAAAGATTTAAATGTCTTTACTGTGCCCGTTTTAGTATTGAATATTTATATGGAATTTTACCACTGAAGGGAAATCTAAGTAGCTGAGCATAAAAAGAATAGGAGCATACTGTAACGCGTGTGAAGGCCATGAACGATATTAATTTTGGAGCATAAACATACAGTATATGGCTGGTCTCGGTACTTTAAAGAAGAAATACACACCAGTAAACCATTTCTCCCTAAACATTTTAAACATCGAAGACTTTAACTAACGTGATACCGGAGGCAACAAGCATACTTTTAGAATTTAATTAAAAGGGAATATACAGATGCAGCCATTCAAAACAAGCGGGGTATGCTGCGGTATAACATGGTGGGCGTGTCACAGTAAACCGCATCATACCGTATGCAAATTAGATTATGTTAATAGTATCCGGAATCACCTTGTAAAACCGCCAGGTGGAGCTAATAAAGGTTAACCTCTCCTGTACAGCATTTGAGCTGTCACCAGAAAACGTCAGTTTCGAATCACTGCTGAGGGACAATCTTTATTCAATTAAGAATTTAAGTTGTATACTCTTTAGATTTTTAAATTTAAACAGTGTATTACAGCATGTTAATCATTAAACATTAAAAAGGTGGTATATTTTATAAAAGCAAGATTGTTCTTTTGGACAAAAGTACACAACCTACCACCTTTATCGTAAATATTTTAATTATGCAGGAATATTTTATGCATCAAAGTCTTTACCGAAGATATTACTAATAGTATTAATAATGAATGACCTTGGACAAGCTGTAAGCTCAAAATATTACCCTGGTCCACATTCTTTGTAACCATCTTTGTAAACGAAAGAGTTTATTTTTTCATTGACAAAAAGTAACACCACAGCATTTAGTTGATCCGATCACGCATTCGTTTCCAATCATACAAAGTAATTCTTGAGAATCTCCGATTCACCATGCCTTTCACATGCTCATAAACGATATTAATTTAGGAACATAAACATATTACTGTATGTAAACTGCACTGTATATTGCTGGTCTTGGTAGTTTAAAGAAAAAATACACACCAGTATTCCATTTCTCCCTAAACATTTTAAGCATCAAAGTCTTACATGTTGTTATTTGGGAAACGTTTTTACGTGCTCCTTCTGACCATATTAGGATTATATACTTTGTGAAAAGTGATAGTCTTTTAACCTTTTCTGTGAATTCGCTTGTTATCTAACAAATGCATACTTTTGGAATTTGATTAACAGGGAATATAATATGGAATTGCGTATCTAAACAAATTAATAATGATATAATTATATTCATGTACTGTCTGGCGGAATAAACTGAAGAGGTTAGTTAATGCGACACGGAATTATTAAGAATTATCACCTCTTTTTACACTTGAGAACAAATGAGAGCATTCCACTCAGTGGGCGGTGCATTGTTATCTCAATCACCTGCTAATTTGTTTTACACCACTGGACTACAGGAGAATGTGACTGTACTGTATCTGTACAGAATGTGTTTCAATCAATACAGTAATTGATTACAATCGCAATCGCTAGTTTAATTAAATGCCTTTTTTGATTCACAATCTGAAAATGAAAACCGCGGTAAAGTCACCTTGAATTTAAAAAAACAATTTTGGCACGCCTGTAGCATTTTCACGAAACCTCCTAGAGTTGTGAGAACACTGGCTTTGTGTATAAAGTACATTGTGAATGTTTTCACAGCCTTCACTTTGTCGTTTTTATGCCATTTTTTTTACCACGCACGAATATTCCTATGTCCGTATCTTCGCAAGGGAATCAGTGCGAATTTTAATACTAATTAAATGACCGCGGGCACTTTCCACCCCCTCTACATTCTCAGAGTAGAACAGACTAACCTTCTAATGAAAGACGGTCCACCCCCTCCACGGACAGGAAAAGTGCCCACAGGCACTTAAACTTAATATGGTCAGTAACAGTAAACAGTAACATGGTCAGAAGGAGCACGTACAAACGTTTCCGAAATAACCACATGTAAGACTCTGATGCTTAAAATGTTTAGGGAGAAAGTGGAATACTGGTGTGTATTTTTTCTTTAAACTACCAATACCAGCCATATATAGTCTGTAACGTAGGGATTTCTATATGTCTTTATTTAGTGGTTACATTAGTGACAAAGGCTAAACTTTTAGCTTCAGTAACGCGTACGCCGTATGGCGTACATGTTTGTTTTGGGTTTTGCTTGTTCACATATCTTCCCTTTTTATAAAACGACATGGTTGAAAACTGTTCCAGAGCCACTGTTTATTCATCAGTGAAAAGTACATCATGAAATGCCTCTCCCTGTTCAATCCACTGGAAAAAAGAAAAGGAGCATAAAGCGTCTGATGGTCATAAACGATATTCATTTAGGAACAGTATCAGAGATATGTTTTGAACTGCACTGCATCGGAGAGAATACCATAGTGTGTTTTTTTTTTACTCCCTGGCGGAAACTGGCTTCCATAAGAATCAGTATGGCTCAGAGATTAAATAAAACTTCACTCGCACCAAACAAATGTATATTTCTAAATATCACAACATGATCGAATTTAAGTCATTTTAATAACAATGAATAGTCACCTATGCGTTACAACATAAACATTTATATTGATTTAAATTGCGTTTAAATCGCCTTTATTTAAAACCCATAAATAAAGCTGATACTGTTTAGACTTTTAATTATTTAAAACTGTATTACAGCAGCACAATGTACAATGCAACGTAAATCGCTATCTTTGTCTGCTGTGTAATAATGTTCACCTCTCTGTCCAGCAAATTAACAATAGTAATAATAATGAACTTTATTGTATATGGCGCCTTTAAAGGTGGCTCCTCAAAGCGCTTTACAGGTTAAAAACAATAACAACAATACTGTTAGGCTGGGCAAATGATTTTTTTTTTAAGAAATACAAAATGAGATATAATGATGTGTTCCGGCTTAGACATTAACGAAGAGCATAACACGTGGGCGGCGTAGCGGTCGGCTCTGGCTTTCCCATCTACTGTATACCGATACACTGCAAGTACAACCCCCCTCTCTGCGGGAGTGCTGGCTGTGACAAATTAAACCGGTTTCACAGGTATTTTCAAAATAGAAGGGGGCGAGATTTCCAGCGAAAGACACCTCCCCCCCTCAAAAACCCAGTAAGTACAGTACTTACTAGTTAAGAAAGCTAGGCTCCTCAATGAAATCGCTTTAACATGCTAATACGTTGGTGTAACAGTCCGGGCGTGGCAAGCTTCTAATGTCTCCCAACTACGGCGAAAGGAACATTTCTTTCATTGAAACACAATGAACATATTCTAGCCCTAAATGAATTAATAGCAAACATGGTTTAAATAAAAGACATTTTTCCAAGAAAGTTTAGCCTTTGTCACTAATGAAACCACTAAATAAAGACATAAATATAGAAATCTTAAGATTTTTAAAATACATGACTTTGCTAAAATTTATTTAAAAATAAAAACGATTACAAATGCCAGTGGAGAGAGAGAACAGGGGAGGGATGTTGGTTTTGCATAAGGGGCGGGGAAATGACGTCTATTTGGGATTGTGGAGTTACATGTTCTGGCTGTTTGTGAATTATCGTTGTTGAGTATGGAGTGTTGAGGTATTGATTTTGTGTAATGCTTTATGTTGAAAATTAAGGTGGATTTTGTTTATGATAAAGAGGATGAACTGGGATGGGAGGAGGGTTTGGTTTTGCATAAGGGGCGGGGTTATGATAATTGGAGGAATTTGAGAGAGTTTAATGGTTTGATCTATTTGATTTTGTATTGTGGTTGTTATCTATGTTTTTGGTTGGTATTATGTTTATATGGTTGTTTTTGTTGGTTGGTCGTTATTATGGTTATTAATAATACGATCTATAGTTGAAATCTGAGCCTAAATAAAAAGAAAAAGCATTTTCAGAGAGCAATTACGCTGTGTTTATGTAGAATAAGTGATTAGGTTTATGAGCGATCTAAATACTTATTCGTTTAAAACGCTATATAAAATAAAGTTTATTATTAATTTGCTGGACTGAGTGGTGAACATTATTATGCATAAGACAAAGATAACTATTTACGTTAAAAGACATTTAATTAAACACGGGTTTGTGATTTAAATGAGAATGGGGGTGACGGGAACTCTTAATCTAAATAAAAATAAAATAAATAAAACAGGTTTTGATAGTTAATAACCACTTTTTATGGACGAAACACGGGTGATTTTTCTTCCTCCTGATCAGTTTAGAAATCTGTGTATGCTGTAAGGTTTTTACTTCTTAATTAAACTTTTAAAATACACGATTCGAATAGAAAGAAATCCTCTTCCTGGTACAGTATGTATAGCAAACCAGCACGTCTTTTTTCTCCAATCAGAGGGGTGTCAGATGGTGTCAGCCAATCACCATTCTGAAGCCCTACCATAATCTCTGGTATAGGGAGAACCCAGAATTCTGTCCCAAAGTTTAAGTAGATAGATGATAGATAATTTTATTGATCCCGTGAGGGAAATAAAGTAAATCATTTTCATTTTAGGAAATTATTAAACGCTCGGTTAAAAGCAAAGGAGATTGTCTGTTATAGTGGACATAAAAACAAGAGTTTGCTGCGGCGTTATTGGAAACCCAAATTTAACAAAAAATCGCTGGCATTATATCCTAGAAGACACAGACCGGCACCAGACCGGGAGAATGCCCGCAGCGTAAAAGAAAATGCCTGATGAACTAGGCATTGGACAGTTTTCAAGTGCTTGTACAATCGATGGAAATGTTCAAATAAAAGTGCAAAAGAAATAAACAAAATAATCATTTATTTCTTTATCATATTGGCTAGCTAATGTCCTCTCTTTGCTAGTTAGTGGCTGTGTTTCTGCGTTGATTAGCAACGAGTGACTGTTCTCAGGCGGAAGATGTAAACAGCTTAATTTTCGTGTTAAATAATTCATAAATAATTTTAAATTAAAACTCATTCTATACATCAATAGCATTTTTGGGTACCGTTTCATAACACTTTCATGCTTAAAATGTTTATGGAGAAATGGAAGACTGGTGTGTATTTCTTCTTTAAACTACCAAGACCAGCCATACACAGTACAGTTTACGTACATATAGTAATGTTTATGTTCCTAAATTAATATCATTTATGACCTTCAGATGCGTTATGCTCCTCTTCTTTTTATGCTCAGCTACTAAAATTTCCCTTTAGTGGTAAAATTCCATATCAATATTCAATACTAAGAGGATTAAAATGTGCACAGTAAAGAGATTAAATGATTAAATCTTTTCACTACCAACCAATGCACCACGAGTGCCCCTGTCAGTCATTTTGGCCAGCCAATCACTTACCGCGGTGCCCTGCGGTGGCTTGTGGGTAGTTTACTGTACCGCGGGTTTGTACCGTGCATTTTGAATGGCTGCATCTGTAATATGGAATCGCGTATCTAAAGAAATTAATAACGATATAATTATATTCATGTACCACACACAAGAATAGTACACGCTGTACAATGTCTGTTGATACTGTTTCTGTAGGGCTTTTTCAAAACTCCTCACGTGACTTTGCCAGTGGCGCTGTGGGTTAGGTTCCTGACTTCATCACACGTTGCGTGTTCAAATCCAGCTGCCGCCATGACTTTTTTTTTTTAACAAACGTTTCTTTGAAAAAATAAAACTTTTCCCTGGGTCAGAGATTAAATAAAACTTCACTCGCACCAAACAAATTACCACACACTGAACACTGAACATGTTAACCCAAATATGTCTCACAATATGTTTATGGTACATTACTTTGCTAAAATGTATTTAATAATAAAAACGATTACAAACGCCAGCAGAGAGAGAGACACACACACACACACAGTTCTTCATTGTCAAAAAGTAATTGTTTTTTACTTTGTCAGCACCCAGACAAACGCAAACGCAAACGCGTTATTAATGAAATGCTTTTATTCATTCTTAATCTAACTCACAAGTTGTCATCTGTTGTTGAAGCTCTGTGAGACTAGACTCACACATGGCTAGACTTGACTATTTAACCATGAGATTATGTTTATGTTTTGTGGCGTCTCCGGGGGAATAGATAAATGTAATAAGTACGAAAGTACTCACACCACAAACTCTTCTTTTATTTTTGCGAGGTTTCTTCCTTTTCTTTCGTTCGTCCGTCTTCCAAACCAGTCCACAATCCGTTTTCTCTGTCCTTGTTCAGTCAGTGTTCCAAAAGTTCGTAAAATCCAACAAATCCGCGTCGAGTCCAAATCACAAGCCGTATACCGTTATCCTTTATTTATTCCGAAAATCCGTTGTCCTTAAATCTTTATTCACTCCAACCAAACTCCCCTATCTTCTCCAACACGCATTCACCTACTGGCTTCCACACCGGTTCACTGTTTCCGGGGCATATATATTTTGTTTCCTGATGAGACCCACCTGCGTCTCGTTGTCTTTCAGCCTGAGCCCTTTCCATCTGCGGGTCAGCTGGTTTCTCTTAGCGGCCATCTTGGTGAGCTCTAAGTCAAGTACAGTGAGCAGATCGTTCCTAAAATACCTGTCTTGGATGACCCTCCCTCTGGTCCTCTTACATACCCTCCCCCTGAGATCAGCCCCGTCCTCGGGCTGTCTGGAAAAGAAACAATGCATTCGGGAGAGGGCATCGACATTACCTTGTTTTCTTCCTGGTCTATAAACCGTTTGGAACTGAAACCTCTGGAGACTAAGGCCCCATCGCGTAATCCGATCATTTTTGTCCATGTTCCTTAACAACCAGGTTAGTGGCGCATGGTCAGTATACAAGATGAATCGTCTTCCCAATAAATAATATTTTAAATAATCCAGGGCCCATTTGATCGCAAGACACTCCTTTTCGATTGTGGAATAATGTTTCTCCACAGGTCTTAATTTACGGCTAATATACAAAATGGGGTGCTCTGATCCTTCAATTTCCTGCGACAGTATGGCTCCAATCCCAGTGTCCGATGCATCAGTTTGTACCATGAATGTTTTGTTAAAATTAGGTACCTGTAAGACCGGCTGTGATGACAAAGTCTTTTTTAGTTCTTGAAAGGCCCTCTCTTCCCTTTCTGTCCATTTTATTTTTTTCAGGGCAACTCGTCTTTGTTAAGTCGTGCAATGGGGCAAATCCTGAAATGAATCGACGATAGTAGCTTGCTAATCCCAAAAATGTTCTTATTTGCTTTTTTTGTAGGAGGTCTAGGCCAGTTTCTAATTAACTGTACCTTCGGTTCTTGTGGCATAATTTTTCCCCTCCCAATTGTCTAACCGAGATAATTGGCTTCCTGGGTCCCTAGACAACATTTTTTTGGATTAGCAGTTAATCCTGCTTTCCGCAAAGCTCCGGTTAATGCTCCCAAGTGTAGTAGGTGTTGTTCCCAAGTCGTGCTATGAATTACGACGTCATCTAGGTAGGCAGCCGCAAAATCTCGATGAGGTCTGAGTATGCGGTCCATTAATCGCTGAAACGTAGCAGGAGCGCCGTGTAAACCAAACGGAAGGACCCGATACTGGTATAGCCCCTCCGGGGTGGCAAACGCGGTTTTGGCTTTAGCTTCTTCGGCTAGGGGTACTTTTCAATATCCCTTCGTAAGGTCTAGCGTACTGATATATCGGGCGTTACCTAATCGCTCGATTAGCTCATCTATACGAGGCATAGGGTATGCGTCAAACAACGAGATCTCATTTAATCTTTTGAAGTTATTACAGAACCTAATAGTTCCGTCTGGCTTGGGTATCAGTACTATGGGACTAGCCCACTCGCTATGGGATTCTTCTATTATCCCCATTCTTAACATTTTTTCTACTTCTTCCTTAATTAGTTTCCTTTTTGCTTCAGGTACTCGATATGGGGCCAACCTTACCCTTTTTCCTTGTTCCGTGATAATCTTATGTTGAATGAGGTGGGTTCAACCAGGACTTTGGGAAAAAAACATCCTTGTTTTGCGACAGGAACTCTTGTAATTCTTGCTTCTGCGCCGCAGCCAGGTCCCCCACGGCGACGGCACCCGTTTCTTCTTCCAAAGGATCAGGGGAGAAGTGGGTGAGCAAAACTTCTGTACCATGCCATCTCTTTAGTAAATTCACATGGTAGATTTGATGCTGTCGTCGTTTGTCAGGTTGCTTAACTTTATAAGTGACTGGACCCATTTTTTCCACCACCTCATAAGGCCCCTGCCAGGATGCCAGGAATTTACATTCCGGGGTCGGGACCAATAGCAATACTTTGTCCCCTGGCTGAAATTCTCGCACTGTAGCTCCCCTATCATAAATTTGCTGTTGCTGCGCCTGGGCCTTCTCCAGATTTTCCCTCACAATGGGAACAACAATGTTTATTCTTTCCCTCATTTGTTCCACATGTTCAATGACAGTCTGTAATGGTGAAGGCTGATGCTCCCAGGACTCTTTGACCAGGTCTAATAATCCCCGTGGTCTCCGAGCGTATAATAACTCAAAAGGAGAGAACCCAGTCGAGGCTTGCGGTACTTCTCGGATAGCAAACATTAGATAAGGGAGCAATTGATCCCAATTTTTGCCATCCTTTTGCATGGCCTTCCTCAGCATGCTTTTCAGGGTTTTATTGAAGCGCTCCACTTGTCCGTCTGTTTGTGGGTGATAAACAGAGGTTCTGATTTGATGAATACCCAAAAGCTTACTTAGGTCTTGCATGACCTTTGACATAAAAGGAGTCCCTTGATCTGTTAAGATCTCCTTAGGGATTCCCACTCTAGAGAAAACGTGCACTAGCTCTCTAGCTATGTTTTTGGCCGTAGCTGCCCTCAGAGGAATGGCTTCGGGGTATCACCAGTATATACTGATGTCCCTTTGTAGTTTTAATCAGGGGTCCCACTAAGTCCATACCAATCCGCTCAAAAGGAGTATCTATTATTGGGAGGGGAATCAGAGGGTTTTTATAATAAGGTTGTGGGGCAGTTTTCTGACAGGTTGGGCATTCCCGACAATATCTTTCGATGGCCTTGTATATTCCGGGCCAGAAAAATCGAGAAAGTAGCCTTTCAGCCGTTTTCTTCACGCCCAGGTGTCCTCCCAGGAGGTGGCTATGGGCCAAGCTGAGGAGTTTCGACTGGTAGGCTCGGGGAATGAGAAGTTGCTCCATTTCTTCTTGTCCTCTCTTCTGGACCTGATAGAGGAGATTGTTTTTTACCATAAAGTAGGGTTAATTCAGGGGACTATTATTATTACATAACTCCCCCTCAATTTTTCTCACATGTCCCCATGCATGTCTTAAATTCCCATCTTCCAGCTGGGCCGTTCCGAACCTACCTCGATGTTCGGGTGGGTCCCAGTCTGGTAAATCCATATTTAAGAACTCATCTCCAAGTTCCGAGCCTTCTCCTGGCTGGTTCGCCTCTCCAGGGGAATCTGTGTTATCATCTGAATCTCCTGGACAGGGGAGTGGTTCATGCCTAGCCAACTGGACAGTATTCAAAATTTGAAGAAAGTGGGGACATTCACGACCCAACACCACAGGGTAAGGCAATTGTTCAACCACCCCTACAGTAGAACTATACATTCCCATTTCTGTAGTAATGGAACTTTCACAGATGGATACACCTTAGTTTCCCCATGAATGCACGTAATAGGTATCCCCACCACTTGCCTGACCTTGGTTCCTTCAGGTAGGGCTGAAGAGGTCACCAGGGTCACCATACTTCCAGAGTCTAACAGGGCCTCGACAGGCTTTTCCCCTATCTTAATTTTAGCGATGTGGGGCGCCTCACAGGACGGAACGCTCGCCGTGAGGTAGTTGCATTTGGCTTCCTCTCTGGTGTCCACTTGCATAGGTTCACCCCAGTTGGGACACTTACTGGCCAAATGTCCCTCTTTATGGCACTTAAAACACCTACGGGACTCTTTCCATGGTCGGGGCCTTTGAACCGATCTTTCCTGAAAAGATGTTGTAAATTGAGGAGGATCTCGATGGTCCCGGTACTTCAGTGACCTTGTTCCATTCCCTGAACTCTCAGGTTTCCTCCTCTCCTCTTCCTTAATCAAGGCTTCTGTGGCATGCTGTTGCTCCACTAAATCAACAGCCTGGTCTAAGGTCTGGGAATCCCCATCACTCACTTTTCTTTTCAAGTGAACAGGCAGACTCCTCACAAAGTGGTCCAATACTACTCTTTCTACCACTTGCCCCGAGTTTAGTTTTTCTGGCTGAAGCCATTTCTTCGCCAGATGAACCAGGTCAAACATCTGAGATCTGGCAGGCTTGTCCATTTGATACTTTCAGTTATGGAACATGCTCTTATCGCCATGGTTACCCCTAATCTTGCCAAAATCTGCTTTTTTAGAGTTTCATAGTTCTCCGCATCCTCTTCTTTTAAATCGTAATAAGCCTTCTGGACTTCCCCAATTAAATAAGGCGCTACTCTCCCTGCCCATTGCTCTCTGGGCCATGCATTCCTGGCAGCTGTTCTCTCAAAGGTGGTTAAATATGCTTCTACATCATCGAGCTCCAACATCTTTTGAAGCCCAATTTCTTCCATCTTACGGGGTTCTCTCCCTGTTACCGAGGACCGTCTAATTTCTTCTCCTAATCTTTGCAATTCCTCTCTCACCAAATTCTGCTCTTCTATAATTCGTTGATTCGTCTCCGTTTGAATCTTATTAGCCTCCTGCTGTGCCTGTATGGCTTCTTGTTGTGTCTTTAAAGCGTGGAACTGAGTTAGGGTGGCTTGGGACAATTGTTGTATTAATTGTTCCATTGTTCTTAGCGAGAGTTCTTACCCAAACCGAGAGAAGAAGAGGAAAAAAAAATAAGTCAACTTTTTATTTCCACAAGTCTTAGTCACGATCAGCGGTTGCCCACATCCTCCACCAATTGTGGCGTCTCCGGGGGAATAGATAAATGTAATAAGTACGAAAGTACTCACACCACAAACTCTTCTTTTATTTTCATGAGGTTTCTTCCTTTTCTTTCGTTCGTCCGTCTTCCAAACCAGTCCGCAATCCGTTTTCTCTGTCCTTGTTCAGTCAGTGTTCCAAAAGTTCGTAAAATCCAACAAATCCGCGTCGAGTCCAAATCACAAGCCGTATACCGTTATCCTTTATTTATTCCGAAAATCCGTTGTCCTTAAATCTTTATTCACTCCAACCAAACTCCCCTATCTTCTCCAACACGCATTCACCTACTGGCTTCCGTGCCGGTTCACTGTTTCCGGGGCATATATATTTTGTTTCCTGATGAGACCCACCTGCGTCTCGTTGTCTTTCAGCCTGAGCCCTTTCCATCTGCGGGTCAGCTGGTTTCTCTTAGCGGCCATCTTGGTCAGGTCTAAGTCAAGTACAGTGAGCAGATCGTTCCTAAAATACCTGTCCTGGATAACCCTCCCTCTGGTCCTCTTACAGTTTATTAATCTTCCTTGTTATGCACTGAGAATGATAAGCACCCCAAACACGAGGGCAACATAGAGGTCGGCTCTGACTTTCCCATCTATACCGATTCGCTGCAAGTACAACCCCCCCTCCTTCTCTTGAGTGATGGGCAACAGTTGGATATCTGGGAGAATTGTTCGTTCCACTGGCGTCTGTGAATTCCGCAGATTTTTATCGTCATTAATTTTGTTACATTATACATTTTAGAAACGTTTCATCTATACAAACACCACAAAACTATTTTCGATTGTATTTCTGAATGTTATGTTACACTTACAGTAGTTCACTGTTTTAAATACATCTAATTAAGAAAGTTAGGTGTTAGCATAAACTATTAGTAATCAATAATATTGAATTTAGCACTGTAATAAGTTGTTGCACTTTCCCCCGCATCTTGTAAAAATATATTTTCATTGTTCAAATATACATTAAATCTGACTATCATATAATAAGTTAAATACAAAACCAAAGAAAAAACAGGGTAAAATATAATTCAAAATATTTTGCTAACAATGTTAGCTGTTTATAAA
Organism: Atractosteus spatula; assembly: GCF_055471065.1. Taxonomy (NCBI): domain Eukaryota; kingdom Metazoa; phylum Chordata; class Actinopteri; order Semionotiformes; family Lepisosteidae; genus Atractosteus; species Atractosteus spatula. Next base: position 13,363,231 of record NC_142732.1, on the reverse strand, counting down.
TAATCAATTGTATTAACTAAGGATTAGGATGGCACAGTTATTAGTATACTTTTTGTTTTGTTTCTTTTTCATAAATACAACAGTAGTACCTGATGTCTCAGTGGCTTTCAAAATTAAATTATGCATGCAAACCTGTGAACTGGCCTGTGATACTGGCCATGTAATACTCTGCATTGTGGAATAATAGTTTATTTTAAAGGATAGAGAAAGCACAGAAAACAGGCAGTTAGATTGATCAGATTAGTATGAAAAGCCATTTAGCAAAGAGGGAATGAGAAGAGTGACAAACTAGTATACTTTAGATCTTTTTTTCTGAACCAGGGAAAATCTGATCATGTTTCTCTATAACAATAATAAAAAAACTTTATTTTACATATCACCTTTAAAAGTGGCATCTCAAAGCAATACAGTAGATGTAAAAACAGTTAAAAGAACCACAGATTACAAAGTAAACACCCAACACTGATTGTACCCATCTGCCATGCTAATAAAGCACCTTGAATTGAATTGAATTGAGAGAGAGAGGGGAGGGCGAGCGAGAGAGCACAGCCAGGACAGGCAAATAAGATACACTCCACAGACATTCACAACAGCAACATATCATTAAACTTTTGCACATATTGTTAAATTATTACTTGTTTTTCAGGAAGTAAAAAAAAACACTTGAATTACTTATCCAGGCTCTCGAAATAAAATTATTTTTCAAGCAATGCAACTAACGTCGGGCAACGTGTTTTTTTTAACCCAACATTGACAGCCACATCTTAAATCTTTTCAGTCAGCTCTTTTTTCTCTATTTGAATTGTGGCGATTCAAACAACTTGGGATAACAAGTGGTCTCAAAGTCACCGAGCTCACAGAGCTTCAACAACAGATGACAATTTCCTTAGTCCTTCCTTAGTCTTCCTGAAATTATCAGATTATGAGTGAATAAAAGCATTTTATTAAAAACACATTTGCGTTTGTTTGGGAGCTATATTATGTATTTTTCATAGGTAAGATATAATGATGTGTTCCTGCTTACACATTGCACGACTTTAAAAGCTAGAAAAACAGGTTTCGATTTACATTATCTCGCCCACCCCCTCTCTCTCTCTCTCTCTCTCTCGCTTGCCCTAAACAGACAATACACAGGGGGGAGGGCAAGCGAGAGAGAGAAAGAGTTTTTTGCCCTCTGTCAAAAAGTAACTGTACTTACTGGGCTTTGGAGGGGGGGGACGTGTCTTTCGCTGTGAATACCTGTGAAACCAGTTGAATTCGTCACAGCCAGCACTCCCACAGAGAGGGGGGTTGTACTTGCAGTGCATCGGTATAGATGGGAAAGCCAGAGCCGACCGCTACGCCGCTCTCATGTTTGGGGTGCTTATCATTCTCAGTGCATAACAAGGAAGATTAATAAACATAAACATAATCTCATGGTTAAATAGTCAAGTCTAGCCATGTGTGAGTCTAGTCTCACAGAGCTTCAACAGCAGATGACAACTTGTGAGTTCGATTAAGAATGAATAAAAGCATTTAATTAATAACGCGTTTGCGTTTGTCTGGGTGCTGACAAAGTAAAAAACAATTACTTTTTGACAATGAAGAACTGTGTGTGTGTCTCTCTCTCTGCTGGCGTTTGTAATCGTTTTTATTTTTAAATACATTTTAGCAAAGTAATGTACAGATGCAGCCATTCAAAGTGCGCGTTACAGACACGTACCGCAGGTGGCGTCGCGCAGCGTGACGCAAGATGACGCGTGGCACCGCAGTACGTGAATGGTTGACCAACAGGGGCACTCGTGGTCCGTTGGTCTGTCGTAGAAAGACTTACAGTAAACGTCTTTGCTGTGCCCGTTGTAGATATTGAATTTTACCACTGAAGGGAAATCTTAGTAGCTGAGCATAAAAAGAATAGGAGCATACTGTAACGCGTGTGAAGGCCATAAACGATATTAATTTTGGAACATAAACATACAGTATATAGCTGGTCTTAGTACTTTAAAGAAAAAAATACACACCAGTATTCCATTTCTCCCTAAACATTTTAAGCTTCGAAGTCTTTAACTAACGTGATACCAAAGTCAACAAGCATACTTTTAGAATTTGATTAATAGGGAATAGAATATGGAATCGCGTATCTAAAGAATTTAATAATGATATGATTATATTCGTGTACTGCGACAGGGCTGTGTAGGGCTGTTTCGCCTCCCTGTTCATGTGAGTTGTCCTGTAGCCTACTGGTGTACGTGCCTGACTAACAACTCGCAGGTTGTGTGTTCAAATCCAGCTGGTGCTGGACTTTTCTTTTAACAAACATTTCTTCGAAAAAATAGAATAGCGATATTATGGACAATCAATTGACTTTTATATTTCAAAATATCACAACATGATCGATTCTAAGTCATTTTTGATAACAATGAATAGTCACCTTCTTCCCTTCTGACAACAGTCCCTGCTTCTGCTTCCTGCTTCTATTGTGTGTGTGTGCAACAGAGTAAATTTTTATAGAGAAATGGAGGCTGGACAGTATGCGTTACAATATAAACATTTACATTGATTTAAATCGTGTTCTGATTTAAATCGCAAACACGTGTTTAATTATATGTGTTTTTTAATCATAATCAGGCTAATGCAACATAAATTGATACAGTATCTTTGTCTTCTAAGTATCTTAATAAACTTTCAGCATAGCTTTCTACCCGTTAAGATTTATATTTCTTGGGATTTTGGGATCAAACGTGGAAGGATTAGATTGTAATCGTTTTTATTTGTCAAATACGTGATTGTATTTCTGAATGTTATGTGACACCTACAGTAGTTCACTGTTTTAAATACATCGAACTAAGAAAGTTATGTGTAGCACTTTAGATCTTTTTTCTGAACCAGGGAAAATCTGATCATGTTTCTCTATAACAATAATAAAAAACTTTATTTTACATATCACCTTTAAAAGTGGTAGTACCTTTTTTAGTACTATATTTTTGTATTATATTCCCTATTAATCAGACTCTAAGAGTATGTTTCGGCTTGTCAGTCAGGTCTTTTTTCTCTATTTGAATTGTCGTTTACACCTGCACGACTTTAAAAGCTAGCAAGACAGGTTTCGATTCACATTAGCTGGCGAGCCCTGTTAACAAAAAAACTAATAATAATGTAACATGCCACTGTTTGTTCATGAACAAAGTTATACTGAGATTTCCTTAGATAAGCGATTAAAAAATAAACGTTTCATATGTTGCTGTTGTGAATGCCTGTGGAGTGTATCTTATTAAGCTCTAAATTGCATTTTGAGCGGTTTTTTACTTTTTTTAAATTGCATTTTGGCCGTGGACAGCACATACAAGGGTTAATGAACTGCGCCAAGAAATTTAAAATAGTATTCTTTAGGTGCGAGGGTAGGAGTGGACCGCAGCAGGCATAATCAGCAAACCAGGATAGTTTTGTGGTGTTTGTTTAGATGAAACGTTCCTAAAACGTATAACGTAACAAAATTAAAGACGATTAAAATCTGTAATCTTTCCACTTGTACTGTGAGTCATCGGAAAGTTTCGGCTTTGTGTAAGGATGGTATCAAAAAGCAATCTTAAGTGGTGAGAAAGCTGTGCTCAATGTATTTAAGGGACTTAAAAGTAAAAGGAGATGCTTCATATTGCTTGACTAGTTTTAAAAACTAAGTTATAAATGCAGACGCTCCCTTGGTGCCGCGCCGGGTGTAACTATCAAAATATACATTCCCAACACTAATTGTACCCATTTGTCATGCAAATAAAACACCTTGAATTGAATTGAGGGAGAGATGGGAGGAGGGGGAGAGAGACAGCCAGGACTCAAGGCAAATAAGATACACACCACAGGCATTCACAACAGCAACATATGAAACGTTTGCACGTATAGTTAAGTTATTACTTGGTTTTCAAAGTGCAATGAAATACAATATTGTTGTTGTTGCTGTTCTTGTTGTCTTTATCCTGTAAAGCGTTTTGAGAAGCCACCTTTAAAGGCGATATATACTGTAAAAGCGCTGATTCTTATGGAATGTGTTCCGTCGGGGATTCAAATTTTTATTTATTTATTTTTTAATCGCGTATCTAAGGAAATCTCAGTATAACTTTGTTCATGAACAAACAGTGGCATGTTACATTATCATTAGTTTTTTTGTTAACAAGGCTCGCCAGCTAATGTGAATCGAAACCTGTCTTGCTAGCTTTTAAAGTCGTGCGAGGTGTAAACGACAATTCAAATAGAGAAAAAAAGACCTGAGTGACAAGATTAAATTAATGCAGATCAGTAAATCAAGGGACAAAACAACTATTGTTGGTGTGTGTGTCTCTCTCTGCTGGATGTCCCTCTCAGTCTCTGCTGAATGAATAAAAGAATTTTATTGAAAACGCGTTTGCGATTGTCTGGAATTTACTTTGGTCCCTTTTAACTGTTTTTCGATCTACTGTATTGCTTTGAGATGCCACTTTTAAAGGCGATATGTAAAATAAAGTTTTTTATTATTGTTATAGAGAAACAGATTTTCCCTGGTTCAGAAAAAAGATCTAAGGTGCTACACATAACTTTCTTAATTCGATGTATTTAAAGCAGTGAACTACTGTAGGTGTCACATAACATTCAGAAATACAATCACGTATTTGACAAATAAAAACGATTACAATCTAATCCTTCCACGTTTGATCCCAAAATCCCAAGAAATATAAATCTTAACGGGTAGAAAGCTATGCTGAAAGTTTATTAAGATACTTAGAAGACAAAGATACTGTATCAATTTATGTTGCATTAGCCTGATTATGATTAAAAAACACATATAATTAAACACGTGTTTGCGATTTAAATCAGAACACGATTTAAATCAATATAAATGTTTATATTGTAACGCATACTGTCCAGCCTCCATTTCTCTATAAAAATTTACTCTGTTGCACACACACACAATAGAAGCAGGAAGCAGAAGCAGGGACCGTTGTCAGAAGGGAAGAAGGTGACTATTCATTGTTATCAAAAATGACTTAGAATCGATCATGTTGTGATATTTTGAAATATAAAAGTCAATTGATTGTCCATAATATCGCTATTCTATTTTTTCGAAGAAATGTTTGTTAAAAGAAAAGTCCAGCACCAGCTGGATTTGAACACACAACCCGCGAGTTGTTAGTCAGGCACGTACACCAGTAGGCTACAGGACAACTCACATGAACAGGGAGGCGAAACAGCCCTACACAGCCCTGTCGCAGTACACGAATATAATCATATCATTATTAAATTCTTTAGATACGCGATTCCATATTCTATTCCCTATTAATCAAATTCTAAAAGTATGCTTGTTGACTTTGGTATCACGTTAGTTAAAGACTTCGAAGCTTAAAATGTTTAGGGAGAAATGGAATACTGGTGTGTATTTTTTTCTTTAAAGTACTAAGACCAGCTATATACTGTATGTTTATGTTCCAAAATTAATATCGTTTATGGCCTTCACACGCGTTACAGTATGCTCCTATTCTTTTTATGCTCAGCTACTAAGATTTCCCTTCAGTGGTAAAATTCAATATCTACAACGGGCACAGCAAAGACGTTTACTGTAAGTCTTTCTACGACAGACCAACGGACCACGAGTGCCCCTGTTGGTCAACCATTCACGTACTGCGGTGCCACGCGTCATCTTGCGTCACGCTGCGCGACGCCACCTGCGGTACGTGTCTGTAACGCGCACTTTGAATGGCTGCATCTGTACATTACTTTGCTAAAATGTATTTAAAAATAAAAACGATTACAAACGCCAGCAGAGAGAGAGACACACACACAGTTCTTCATTGTCAAAAAGTAATTGTTTTTTACTTTGTCAGCACCCAGACAAACGCAAACGCGTTATTAATTAAATGCTTTTATTCATTCTTAATCGAACTCACAAGTTGTCATCTGCTGTTGAAGCTCTGTGAGACTAGACTCACACATGGCTAGACTTGACTATTTAACCATGAGATTATGTTTATGTTTATTAATCTTCCTTGTTATGCACTGAGAATGATAAGCACCCCAAACATGAGAGCGGCGTAGCGGTCGGCTCTGGCTTTCCCATCTATACCGATGCACTGCAAGTACAACCCCCCTCTCTGTGGGAGTGCTGGCTGTGACGAATTCAACTGGTTTCACAGGTATTCACAGCGAAAGACACGTCCCCCCCCTCCAAAGCCCAGTAAGTACAGTTACTTTTTGACAGAGGGCAAAAAACTCTTTCTCTCTCTCGCTTGCCCTCCCCCCTGTGTATTGTCTGTTTAGGGCAAGCGAGAGAGAGAGAGAGAGAGAGAGGGGGTGGGCGAGATAATGTAAATCGAAACCTGTTTTTCTAGCTTTTAAAGTCGTGCAATGTGTAAGCAGGAACACATCATTATATCTTACATATGAAAAATACATAATATAGCTCCCAAACAAACGCAAATGTGTTTTTAATAAAATGCTTTTATTCACTCATAATCTGATAATTTCAGGAAGACTAAGGAAGGACTAAGGAAATTGTCATCTGTTGTTGAAGCTCTGTGAGCTCGGTGACTTTGAGACCACTTGTTATCCCAAGTTGTTTGAATCGCCACAATTCAAATAGAGAAAAAAGAGCTGACTGAAAAGATTTAAGATGTGGCTGTCAATGTTGGGTTAAAAAAAACACGTTGCCCGACGTTAGTTGCATTGCTTGAAAAATAATTTTATTTCGAGAGCCTGGATAAGTAATTCAAGTGTTTTTTTTTACTTCCTGAAAAACAAGTAATAATTTAACAATATGTGCAAAAGTTTAATGATATGTTGCTGTTGTGAATGTCTGTGGAGTGTATCTTATTTGCCTGTCCTGGCTGTGCTCTCTCGCTCGCCCTCCCCTCTCTCTCTCAATTCAATTCAATTCAAGGTGCTTTATTAGCATGGCAGATGGGTACAATCAGTGTTGGGTGTTTACTTTGTAATCTGTGGTTCTTTTAACTGTTTTTACATCTACTGTATTGCTTTGAGATGCCACTTTTAAAGGTGATATGTAAAATAAAGTTTTTTTATTATTGTTATAGAGAAACATGATCAGATTTTCCCTGGTTCAGAAAAAAAGATCTAAAGTATACTAGTTTGTCACTCTTCTCATTCCCTCTTTGCTAAATGGCTTTTCATACTAATCTGATCAATCTAACTGCCTGTTTTCTGTGCTTTCTCTATCCTTTAAAATAAACTATTATTCCACAATGCAGGGTATTACATGGCCAGTATCACAGGCCAGTTCACAGGTTTGCATGCATAATTTAATTTTGAAAGCCACTGAGACATCAGGTACTACTGTTGTATTTATGAAAAAGAAACAAAACAAAAAGTATACTAATAACTGTGCCATCCTAATCCTTAGTTAATACAATTGATTCTTTATAAACAGCTAACATTGTTAGCAAAATATTGCTATATTATATAATCATATCGTTATTAAATTCTTTAGATACGCGATTCCATATTATATTAGCAGAAAAGCTTAAAACTACCACTTTTTCACACGCTATTTTACATGCTAGTTAAATACTTCGATGCTTAAAATCATTAGGGAGAAATGGAATACCGGTGTGTATTTTTCCTTTAAAGTACCGATTCCTGGAATCTGACTGGCTGACACCCTTCTGAAGTGGTTCCATAAAATCTGGTATACGGAAAAGAAAGCGTTGATAAATACAAGTGTCTTTTAATACACTCTTTGCTGTGCTCTTGAGGATCCTTGTGATATTTTGAGCTCTAGTTGAATGATAAGTGTCGCATTTTAAATCATTTTCGTAGTTAGAAATTATGAAACGCCCTGTTAAAAGCAAGGAAGTTTTTATGCCCGTTGAAGTAAAACAAAATGCCTGACAAAGTATGGCTTGGACAGATTCCAAGTGCTTGTACAAATGTGCTAAAGAAATTATACTTTGAGTATACAGCTTGTCCAAAGTCATCCATTATTAATACTATTAGTAATATCTTCGGTAAAGGCTTTGATGCATAAATATTTCTGATAAAGGTAGGTTGTGTACTTTTGTCCAACTGAGCAATCTTGCTTTCATAAAATATACCAACATTTTAATGACTGATGATTAACATGCTGTAATACACAGTTCAAAATTAAAGGCTCAAATGCTGTACATGAGAGGTTAAGCTCCCCCTGGTGGTTTTACAAGGCGACGCCGGATAGTTTCCGGCACAGCGTCAAATGACGCGCGATTAACCACGTGACACTGCGTGACACCGCGTGATACCGCGACACGCCCACCGGGGTATGCCGCGAAATACCTCACCCATTTTGAATGGCTGCATCTGTACCATAAAAGTATTGTGAGACATATTTGGGTTAACATGTTCAGTGTTCAGTGTGTGGTAATTTGTTTGGTACGAGTGAAGTTTTATTTAATCTCTGACCCAGGGAAAAGTGTGGTGTGGACGGCTGAGGTGAGAATGTAGGCTCTCGCTGTTTCCGTTATTCTTTTTGTCTTCTTCTGGCTTGGTCGGATAATTTTTGTTTTTGTTTTATCAATAAAGTTTGATAATCGGCCAGTGAAAGCTCTGTTGTCCTTCACATGAATGCCTGAAACATTGTGCCGAACCCAAGATTTTACAGTATTTTTTCTTTAAAATACCAATAACAGCAACATACAGTTTACATAATATGTTGATGTTCCAAAATTAATATCGTTTATGACCTTTATGACCTTTGTTATGCTCTTCGTTAATGTCTAAGCCGGAACACATCATTATATCTCATTTTGTATTTCTTTTTAAAAAAAAATAAAAATCGTTTGCCCAGCCTAACAGTATTGTTGTTATTGTTTTTATCCTGTAAAGCGCTTTGAGGAGCCGCCTTAAAGGCGCCATATACAATAAAGTTCATTATTATTACTATTGTTAATTTGCTGGACAGAGAGGTGAACATTATTACGCAGAAGACAAAGGTAGGGATTTACGTTGCATTGTGCATTGTGCTGCTGTAATACAGTTTTAAATAATTAAAAGTCTAAACAGTATCAGCTTTATTTATGGGTTGTAATTTAAAAAAGTCAAAAACCGCACTCAAAATGCAATTTAGAGCTTTCTGGCAAGAGGAAACACCCAAATTAATAATGTAACATGCCACTGTTTGTGCATGAATAAGGTTATACTGCTATTTCCTTAGATATGCGATTCCATGGGTTTTTTTTTTTAATCCCCGGCGGAACCGGGCATCCATAAGAATCAAGTAATAGGTTTAATAGGTTGTCCAAGGTCATTCATTATTAATACTATTAGTAATATCTTCGTTAAAGACTTTAATGGCGACAGCTCAAACATGAGAGGTTGAGCTTTATTATCTCCACCTTGCGGAAATTCCTGATACTATTATTTTACTTGCGGAACCACGTGGTATTATGAGGTACTATACGAGATTTTACGGTAACTCGTGGTAGACTGCGTCAAGAGCACCACAAAATAATGCGGTATTGCCTGCTTGTTTTGAATGGCTGCATCTGTACGTGTTGATTTACTGATCGGAATAATTGAAAAGTTCGGGTTCATAGCTGATGCAGTGCGTGCTAATTAGAACGACAGCAACGCTGAGCTCTCAGCACCGTACTGAGCTCAGGTGTTTTTCTAAAGCCGTCAGGTGCAGTTTATTTACATGAAGGAAATCTCTTACTGGATACGATTACAATACAGTAAGTAGAACAGGCTACGTAGTGTGTAGCCTGATGCGTTTAAAAGCAACAGGAGCCAGGCAGGAGTCAAACCTACAACCTCCTAATCTATAGTCAAACACATTATCCATTGCGCCACTGGCTCTGGTGTTGCATTGCTGGACTGTAACACAGTGAGCTCAGCACTGCTACTAGCACAATATTACCCCCAGTCCATTTTTTTCCAAAAGTGAGAAACACCTGTTTTCTACATTTTGTCTGTTTTAAAACCATATATCTTTAAACCAAACCAAGAGTTTGTCCTTTGCACTGATATTCTGATTCATTTTGATTTCAAAGAAAAAAAAATTACCACCCTTTCAGTTAAGAACCCGATGTGCGGACCGATTAAGCTGCACGGACTCAGTCGTTTAACTCTTCTCCATTTGCAAGGTTAAGGTTAATGAAAAAACATTGCTGACTTTGTTTGCCAGCCACGAGTGCAGATTAGCAAGATTTGTATTTCATCTTTTGCAAGTTGCATCCATTTTAAGAAAAACAAGTCGCTTAAGACAGGAAATGAATACTTGCATTTAATTAAGGCTAGCCGTAGGCGATTGTCCATAATGACCAGTTCTGCTCGAGAAGACAGAAAAAAACAGCCACTGCTGGAATTCAGACCCAGAAGCTCCTATTTACTAAACAGGCGTTTTAACCAACTAAGCCACACTACCCGCCTCTTTATAGCCACTGCCTTGGGACATCCTTGTTGTGAAAGGCACTATATAGAAATACATTGAATTGAATTGAATTGATAGTGTAAAATGTCGTGTGTGTTGTTTGTTAAATAAGACTGTCTTTATTGATTATTATGCCTCAGATGAAGATCAGATCACATTTTAGGAGCCATTCATGTCGAAATCCAGATCATTCCAAAGGGTTCACAAACGTTTTCTCGCAAGTGTGCAACATTCACTCCACAAAGTAAACGGGTCATGAAAGCCGACAGATTTTTCAAAGATTTCAGTACTGATGTCACTCCATGTAACTTTAATAACAGTGCGAAGATCAGGGAACAGAGTGTGATCGCGGTGGTTTATCAGACCGGTTGGGGCTCACGGCACACGTCAGGATGGCTGAGCGGTCCAAGGTGCTGTGTTTAGGTAGCAGTCTCCCCTGCAGACGTAGGTTCAAATCCCACTTCTGATAACAAGCTAGTTGGTCTTCCTTTTTCTGAGCTTTTTTGAAACAAATCAACACTAATCAAACACACAGGAATGTTTTCGAAAAGCATTGAGGAGTGGACAGGATGCCCCTTTGGAATAGGGCTCAGAAAATGACGGAGAAGGGAAATTACGTAAGATCCCACACTTTGGAATCTGATTGGACAAAAGGTACGTCGTCTCGCCGTCATGGAATCAAACACCGTTCTCTCATGTGACAGGCAGGAATATTCACCACTATACTAACGAGGAGCACTGGCGTGCTGCTCGGAGGTATTTCCTCTTACGGCCACTACTGTTTTCGGGTTTCGGCTTTTATTTGCATTCCTTCCAGAGGAGCGCGGAAAAATGAGTTTCCATCTGCGCCATTCTCACTCCTCCTCTGCTATCGCCACTGCTCGTCCTCGTGCACTAGGAAGACCTATGGAGTCGGTTCTTTCAGCTTTCTTAATTGGGTTTTCAAAAGCTAGGAGTAGGGCACAAGACATGCAAACGCATAGAGAGTCATTATCTGCTCCCAGGTGCGAAATGTCATTGGTGGACACAGAATAATATATGCCTAAGGTAGCAGGTCCAAGTGATTTAGTGTTTTAAAAGTAGCAGGAAAAGCAAAACAGGTACTTTTCCTTTGTTGTTGTAGCGGCGAGGCTTAATAATAAGGCAGAATTAAGTGTTTCTGAGCTTCCCAAATGAGGCCCCATTTCTCTGTTCATCTCTGTGGTGCAGCCACAGAGAGACCATTAGTGCAGGGTGATTTAAGGTCCTAGGACAGCTCCCAAAGGGGGATGCACTTAGCTAAGTCTGGCTATCATGATCAATGGTCATCCATAGGTGCCTATCAGTCTAGGGAGTGCCGAATGGACATCTGGACTGCATTACTAAGTGTCAGGACTAAGTGACTCATATCTCACCGTGGTCAACCAATCAGGGACTGGTAGGGCCGAGTAACCCACGTGGGACTCTGATGGCCATGGAACTTTCAGCCAATGAATGAGCTGAAGTTCCTCCAGGTAAAAACAGGCAACACAGAGAGCCTGAGAGATTCAGATTTGGGAGATTCAGTAAGACTCAGGAGTGGACTTCTTTGGACTGTTCTAAAGGAAATTCAAAGGAGAATTCCAGGGCAGGACGGCCCAGGAGCAGAAGGCTCCCAAGGGCAGGACATTCTCGCAGCGCGCCTCCTGACCATCCCGAGACTCAGCCCGGACAACCACAGAACAGCCAGTGTGTCCGAGTGCCAGAACTTTCCTTTGTTCTAAGAGTCTAGAGTGGAGGTTGCCAGAGAGTAACCAGCAGCAGGCCTCATGAACAGGTCGGAACTGTGGACAGCTGAATCATTATTCAGAACTAGCGCTTCATCAGGAACGAACCGGTCCTCTTCCTGACTTGCTGGGACCACAGTCATCTTTTCTCCTGTGCACAAACTGTGCTAGTTAAAACCAACACTAACTAGCCGGTCAGTGAGCATCAGCAGCGCACCGTCGCAAGCCGCACAGCACAGCCTGGCACGGAGCCAGAGAGCGCGGATTAGACAGCAACAAGCCTGCAGCTGATTGTTTGTGCCTGCAGGAGATATGAATCCCCAGAGATTGGATGAGTATTCAACTTCAATGCATTACAGCTCGAGAATTCAATTGTTATCCCAACCAGTTGATATCAATTTAATTCCTTAGAGTTATGTACTTGTTTTGAGTATCTAATGTAGAAGTTATAACCAAGTTCATTTACGAAACGGTCTTAATGAATGATATACTGAACGTATATCCTCTTGATATATGTAACTCTTTGTAACTGATTGAATATATACCTTTTGTATTCTGATAACCCTCTCGATAAGATCTGTTAGGTTTATATGCATATTCTATGTATTAATAAATGTATCCTCGTGTATTAGTACCTGTGTGTGTGCGTTGTTTGAGTTATGTCGCATGGTTGGATTCTAAAGCCATCAAAAGAATCAACTTTGTGATTTACTGCTACAATTAATAATTGTCTCAGTAAATGCCCAAACCCTACAGAACTGGTGCCTTCAGAGAGCCACTATGATTACATATTTGGCGTCCCTGAACGGCTATGAAACATTACATTTTTTTGGCGTCCCTGGCACGGGCGTGGCAAGACTGAAATGAGTCAACCAAGCGGAATAATTCATATAAAACGCCGCGGCTTTCATACACGACAATACAGTGTGCTGAAAGCCGAAAGGAAAAAAGTTCCCCTTGCTCTTTAAGCAGTGCTTGATTGTTTTGTGATCTTTTGCAATCTACCGGGTTGATTGCATACTTGATCTTGTGGTTTTCTGTGGTAAAACTGTGATTTCGTACTTAAAAGTAATACTCTTTAAGTTTAACGATGGTTGCTAAAAGGTCTGAATTCGAGTCGCTATTAAGCACTCTCTCTAGCAGCGACAAGTCTGACCACGATCTCTTCCATATCTCCGTCAGCGGAGAAGCTAGAAGAATAAATCTCCATTCTCTGAGAGAGCTAGCGAAGGACATAGAGAGATTTGACCCCGCAGTGTCAGAGAATAATATCGAGAGTTATATTCAAGACCTCAGGTATAACCTGCAGTTCCTGCCAAACGCCACAGAACAGGAGAAAGTGTTTCTGGTCAGGAAAACTACCAGCAGAGCTGTACATGAGTGGATGGCTAGGCAGATGAAAGAAGTCTGTAATGACTTTGAGCAGCTATGTCAAGCACTTATCGAAGAATACAGTGCGTTTATTGACCCGACTGCCGCGATAGCCGCCGCCCTTAACATTAAGCACGAGAGAGCAGAGTCCCCTCGCGAATATTACGAGAGACTTAGACGAACTTATTTTGCAGGGCGAAATGATGAGGGTTGCGAAGAGAACACACATTTCAAGGGTTTATTCATTGCGAATCTCCACCCATCAGTCAGAAAGATGATCTTAATGCATACAGATGCACAGACCATGAAAGTGACTGATATTAAGAGATTCGTGCAGAAAGCCTGGGAGTATGATCTCCAAAGTCGCTCTGAGCAAAAAGCTGCTAAAGCGACTGTGTTCGCCGTCAGAGCCAGCAGGGTTAATTCCCCCCTGCTCGAAGGAGCACAGGCTCCTGAGCTGGCTAAGCCCTGTTCCAAAGCAGGCACACAGGACCGCACCCAGCGTCCTAAGTGCCATGAGAACACCGGGGGAGGGAAAGGGCTAGAAAAAGCTGAACAAAAGGATTCAGTAGCCACCCGCCTGGCCAGGCTTGAACAAGTTTTATTAGGACAGGGACAACCGCTCCCCAAGGCTGCCGGAAGCGTGAATGAGCTGATACTCTCCACTGGAGGAGGCGGAGACCCGCCCCCTCCCACTCCCTCAGTCTATCTGATTGAGCGGAAGGGTTCCTGCCTGGATGAGGTCAGCCACTCCCAAGCGAGTGCTGACTCCACCCCTGAAGTCACAGAGCAGGCAGTAAAACACAGAGGAAAAGCAGGAAGCTTTTACCTCAAGGCTGCCATGGGAGATGTCTTACCCAGTGAGACACTGATTGACACTGAGGTTGAAAGGTGTTTGATGTCACACGGCAAGCTCAAACGGGTTGAAAAAGAAAAGGGCATGCGACTCAGAGTGGAACCTTTGGTGGATCACCAGAAAGGCAAAGTGTGGAAACAGGTCAAGGCTCCTAAGCCTTCTGTACAGAAGGAAAGGGGGGCCAAGAGGCAGACTGTGCTCACACAGTGCCCACCGAACACAGAAGCCTATGTGAAGATTCCTTCTGTTCCCTCTGGACAAGAAATAAAAATATTTTCTTGTTCCCCGGAAATACAGGGAAGTCGTGTCCCGGCTGAGGTCACAACAGCCTCCCTGCCACAGGAGCGGTGCTCCAAGCAGCCGCCTGATCCACCAGGTAAAGCACACCCCTTTTACATCCCTAAAGAGGAGCAGATCTCCCCACCTGGCGATGAAAAGGAGCTTTCCCTGTGCACCCTGGCACCCAAGAGGGGTCAGGACCACCACCCTGCAGTGGTGGAAGGGATCCAGATGGCAGGAGAGCAGGTTGGTGATGTAGCCCTCACCCTTAGCCCTGAGAGGTCCTCTATTAGTGAGGATCTGCTTGAGCAGCTGTCGCAGGGCCACCGCCAGGTGCCCCTGGTGCAACATTCACAGGTTAGACAGGAGGTCCAGCTGGACGCTGAGACTACTGCGCTGTGGACACACCTGATCCCAGATGCCGATTCCCTCTGCTGTGACCCAGGGAACCTGCAGTCAGGTAACATTATTTCTCACAACTACCAGGTAGTGAGTGAGACTGACCTGATTGTTCCTGCCTCAACGGCAGGGTTGCCAACACACCCAGTCCCCCAGAAGGGACAGGGAATGAAAGCCGAGCCAGTTTTCTTACAGCCACCAGCTCAGTCTGTCAGTCTGAGTCTGACCAACAGTGGTTCAGCCAGACTGGAGCTGGATGGTCAAGTCACCTGCCTGCCAGTGCAGGACATCGCAAAGAGGGGTGTCAGAATCCCCGCCTACACTGACATGGGCCTGGTGGGTGATAGCGAGTTCGAAGACAGTGAACTAGCTATCCCAGTGCTGGGGCAGCTCCCTGAACCCCTAGCGAGGGAAGGGGGGAGCGAGCAGGTGTCCTACACCCACGCCCAGCGAACGATTGTAAACATGCCGATAGAGGGATTCCTCAATCAGGAAGTGTGCAGGGTGGACCTGAACAGTGAGAATGGGATAACAATCCCAGATCACTCAGGTGCTCCAGATGACCACTCAGCCGAGGGTCAGGTATGCTCCACCGCTGCACCGCCCCCTGCAGGGTTCCTAGAGCACAGGCATGAACAAATCGAAAAAGCAGATGCCCTGGAAAAGGAGGAGCAGCATCAGCAGCTGCGTCAGATCTCCCCAGATTTCCAGGATGTTGGTGCCCAAGATGCCATATGGCATACTGAGAAAGGCACCATGTACATGCTGCACCAGCTTAGAAAGGCAACAGTCACTCTGAAGGAGATGACTGGGATCAGCCACCCCAAAAGACTTTTGGGAGGACTGGTTGCTGCCGCCACTGTTGTGCATTTGCTATTTCTGGTAGGTTTGTTTGCTGCTGGCACTCTCACCCTGACTGCCCCAAGAAGGCAGGTGTCAGAGATGACAGAGGGTAGTGACAGACTGTATCAACAGCAGCAAAAGTTGGAAAGCTTAGGGAAAACCCTACAGGCAACTTCCTATGCAACAGGGTAAAACCTTATCCCCCAACCAGTGGACATGATTGCCGGTGTTATACAGTGGGTTTATGCTTGTGTGCAACAGGCCAGAATGTTGACGCAAGACCTGTTAAGGGAGTTCAGTGCCACTGTAGCCAGTTTAGCCATGGCACAAATCCCAACCCACTTGATTCCACTCTTCTCAGTAGAGGAGTATGTGACATTAACCACCCCATTGCTCGTAGCTCACCTAGAAGGCGATCCAAGATTGAATTTGGTTCCAAATCTTGAGATGGGTATGGCTACAGATGCAGCCATTCAAAATGCGCGGTAAAAACCCACGGTACAGTAACCTACCCACAAGCCACCGCAGGGCACCGGAGGGCACCGCGGTAAGTGATTGGCTGGCCAAAATGACCGACAGGGGCACTCGTGGTGCATTGGTTGGTAGTGCAAAGATTTAATCATTTAATGTCTTTACTGTGCACATTTTAATCCGCTTAGTTTTGAATATTTATATGGATTTTACCACTAAAGGGAAATTTTAGTAGCTGAGCATAAAAAGAAGAGGAGCATAACGCATCTGAAGGTCATAAACGATATTAATTTAGGAACATAAACATTATTGTATGTATGTAAACTGTACTGTGTATGGCTGGTCTTGGTAGTTTAAAGAAAAAATACACACCAGTCTTCCATTTCTCCCTAAACATTTTAAGCATGAAAGTTTTATGAAACGGTACCCAAATATGCGATTGCTGTATAGAATGAATTTTAATTTAAAAAAATTATTTAACACGAACATTAAGCTGTTTACATCTTCCGCCTGAGAACAGTCACCCGTTGCTACCCAATGCAGAAACACAGCCACTAACTAGCAAAGAGAGGACATTAGCTACCCAATATGATAAAGAAATAAATGATTATTTTGTTTATTTCTTTTGCACATTTATTTGAACATTTCCATCGATTGTACAAGCACTTGGAAACTGTCCAATCCCTAGTTCATCAGGCATTTTACCGGTCTGGCGCCGGTCTGTGTCTTCCAGGATATAATGCCAGCGAACTCTTGTTTTTATGTCCACTATAACAGACAATCTCCTTTGCTTTTAACAGAGCGTTTAATAATTTCCTAAAATGAAAATGATTTACTTTATTTCCCTCACGGGATCAATAAAAGTATCTATAATCTGTCTAAACTATGGGACAGAATTCTGGGGTCTCCCCATACCAGAGATTATGGTAGGGCTTCAGAATGGTGATTGGCTGACACCATCCGACACCCCTCTGATTGGAGAAAAAAGACGTGCTGGTTTGCTATACATACTGTACCAGGAAGAGGATTTGTTTCTATTCAAAACGTGTATTTTAAAAGTTTAAGAAGTAAAAACCTTACAGCGTACACAGATTTCTAAACTGATCAGGATCGTTATCTTTGTCTTATGCATAATAATGTTCACCGCTCTGTCCAGCAAATTAATAATAAACTTTATTTTATATAGCGTTTTAAACGAATAAGTAATTAGATTGCTCATAAACCTAATCACTTGCTTTTTCTTTTTATTTAGGCTCAGATTTCAACTATAGATCGTATTATTAATAACCATAATAACAACCAACCAACAAAAACAACCATATAAACATAATACCAACCAAAAACATAGATAACAACCACAATACAAAATCAAATATATCAAACCATTTTACTCTCGCAAAGTCCTCCAATTATCATAATCCCGCCCCTTATGCAAAACCAAACCTTCCTCACATCCCAGTTTATCCTATTTATCATAAACAAAATCCACCTCAATTTTCAACATAAAGCATTACACAAAATCAATACCTCAACACTCCATACTCAACAACGATAATTCACAAACAGCCAGAACATGTAACTACACATTCCCAAACAGACCTAGTTTCCATAGCCCCGCCCCTTATGCAAAACCAACATCCCTCCCCTGTTCTCTCCCTCCCCTGGCGGTTGTAATTGTTTTTATTTTCAAATAAATTTTAGCAAAGTCATGTATTTTAAAAATCTTAAGATTTTTATATTTATGTCTTCATTTAGTGGTTTCATTAGTGACAAAGGCTAAACTTTCTTGGAAAAATGTCTTTTATGTAAACCATGTTTGCTATTAATTCATTCAGGGCTAAAATATGTTCATTGTCTTCTAATGAAAGAAGGGTTCCTTTCGCCGTAGTCGGGTTGAAATTAGAAGCTTGCCACGCCCGGACTGTTACACCAACGCATTAGCATGTTAAAGCGATTTCATTGAGGAGCCTAGCCTTTAACTAGTAAGTACTGTACTTACTGGGTTTTTGAGGGGGGGGGGAGGTGTCTTTCGCTGGAAATCTCGCCTCCTACTTTGAAAATACCCGTGAAACCGGTTCAATTCGTCACAGCCAGCACTCCTGCAGAGAGGGGGGTTGTACTTGGAGTGTATACAGTTCACGCGTTATGCTCTTCGTTAATGTCTAAGCCGGAACATATCATTATATCTCATTTTGTATTTCTTAAAAAAAAATCGTTTTCCCAGCCTAACAGTATTGTTTTTAACCTGTAAAGCGCTTTGAGGAGCCACCTTTAAAGGCGCCATATACAATAAAGTTCATTATTATTACTATTGTAAATTTGCTGGACAGAGAGGTGAACATTATTACACAGAAGACAAAGATAGCAATTTACGTTGCATTGTGTATCGTGCTGCTTTAATACAGTTTTAAATAATTAAAAGTCTAAACAGTATCAGCTTTATTTATGGGTTTTAAATAAAGGTGATTTAAACGCGATTTAAATCAATATAAATGTTTATATTGTAACGCATAGGTGACTATTCATTGTTATTAAAATGACTTAAATTCGATCATGTTGTGATATTTAGAAATATACATTTGTTTGGTGCGAGTGAAGTTTTATTTAATCTCTGAGCCATACTGATTCTTCTGGAAGCCAGTTTCCGCCAGGGAGTAAAAAAAAAAAACACACTATGGTATTCTCTCCAATGCAGTGCAGTTAAAAACATACCTCTGATGCTGCTCCTAAATGAATATCGTTTATGACCATCAGAAGCTTTATGCTCCTTTTCTTTTTTCCAGTGGATTGAACAGGGAGAGGCATTTCATGATGTACTTTTCACTGATGAAACAACAGTGGCTCTGGAACAGTTTTTAACCATGTCGTTTTATAAAAAGGGGAGATATGTACACGTTACTGAAGCTAAAAGTTTAGCCTTTGTCACTAATGTAACCACTAAATAAAGACATATAGAAATCCCTACGTTACAGACTGTATATGGCTGGTATTGGTAGTTTAAAGAAAAAATACACACCAGTATTCCACTTTCTCCCTAAACATTTTAAGCATCAGAGTCTTACATGTGGTTATTTCGGAAACGTTTGTACGTGCTCCTTCTGACCATGTTACTGTTTACTGTTACTGACCATATTAAGTTTAAGTGCCTGTGGGCACTTTTCCTGTCCGTGGGGGGTGGACCGTCTTTCATTAGAAGGTTAGTCTGTTCTACTCTGAGAATGTAGAGGGGGTGGAAAGTGCCTGCGGTCATTTAATTAGTATTAAAATTCGCACTGATTCCCTTGCGAAGATATGGACATAGGAATATTCGTGCGTGGTCAAAAAATGGCATAAAAACGACAAAGTGAAGGCTGTGAAAACATTCACAATGTACTTTATACACAAAGCAAATATATGCGGTTTACACTTACAGCTTGTCCAAGGTCATTCATTATTAATACTATTAGTAATATCTTCGTTAAAGACTTTGATGGCCACAGCTCAAACATGAGAGGTTGAGCTTTATTAGCTCCACCTTGCGGAAATTCCGAATACTATTATTTTGCTTGTCGTATTATAGGAGAATTTACGGTAACTCGCGGTATTTACCGGTAGCTTGCGGTAGACTGCGTACAGCGTACCGCAAAATAATGCGGTATCGCCCGCGCATTTTGAATGGCTGCATCTGTACCAAAGCTATCCATTGGCTGTGTCTAAATGATTCACCAATGAAGGGTGTAAAGCTACTATCGAGTAGAGGGAGGTTAATGAACCCCATGAAGAGCAGGTGGGAAGTAAATGGCTGGTCAGCACACCACATTTAACTGTCACTATGGCTTGTGACAGGCATGATACAGCTACCACAATGCAGCTACCTAATCAAAACAGTTTCTTGTAAGTTCCAGAGGAGGCCATAGTACAGCATGGTGACTTAACACTGTACGGTCTGGAACCAGACAATATAAGACCAAACTTGAGGTCATGGATGCCTTCAGGTGCCACACTATTGAATTGGATAGAAATCCAAGAAACAGTAAGCCCTGAAGAGGTACAGGTAGTTGAGTTTGCTTTAATGGAACAAACCTCCAAACCACCCTGGCAGGTGCCCAACACAGGTGTTGTGGTTCATCAGGGGGGCTGGGAACAGGAACTGTTGTTATTGTAACACTGCTGCTGGGTAGCTGGATCATGACTGACAGTGTACTCTGAATGCTGTACTCTCACATCAAGATGTACTCTGGGTAGCATGAATGAGTCAAAGGTAGCATGTCAAAAGAAAGGAATTGACTTCTCCCCAAATATCTGCCTACAGAGGTATCAGATACTGACAGTGAACTTCCTGATGTGTAATGCCTAGACTTAGGTGATGTCTCCTACCGTGTTTATACATACTCCAGATGTTATTCATCATGTTTGTTCCCAATGCTGGTTCCGGTATGAATTCTCGAGGAGTAATGTGGACATTTAAGTATAATGTTCTAATGACAAGGGACATCACTTAACTCTGTTTTGTTTTGAAGGCAACAAAGCCTCAGGACCTCGTGACCTTCAAAAAGGGGGGATGTGTAGCGGCAATGCTTGTTAATAAGACAGAATTAAGTGTTGCGGTGCTTTCCCAAAAGAGGCCCCATCTCTCTCTTCAGTGGCTGCACCACAGAGAAGCTTTTCATGCAGGCTGATTTAAAGATGTTTTCTTTTGATAAAGGACAGCTCCCAAAGGGGGATGCACTTAGCTAAGCCTGGCTATCATGATCAATGGTCATCCATTGGCGCCTATCTGTCTAGGGAGTGCCAGATGGACATCTGGACTGCATTCCTAAGTGTCAGGAGTAAGTGACTCATATCTCACCTTGATCAACCAATCAGGGACTGGTAGGGCAGAGTAACCCACGTGGGACTCTGATGCCCATGGAACTTTCAGCCAATGAATGAGCTGAAGTTCCTCCAGGTAAAAACAGGCAACACAGAGCTCCAGGAGAATTCTGTGAACTTTTTCGGACAATTCTAAAGGGAATTCAAAGGAGAATTCCAAGGCAGGACAGCCCAGGAGTAGAAGGCTCCCAAGGGCAGGACATTCTCGCAGCGCGCCTCCTGACCATCCTGAGACTCAGCCCGGACAACCACGGAACGGCCAGTGTGTCCGAGTGCCAGAACTTTCCTCTGTTCTAAGAGTCTAGAGCGGAGGTTGCCAGAGAGTAACCAGAGGATCCACCCGAGGTTAGCATCAGCAGCAAGCCTCGTGAACAGGTCGGAACTGTGGACAGCTGAATCAGTATTCAGAACTGGCGCTTCATCAGGAACGAACCGGTCCTCTTCCTGACCTGCTGGGACCCACAGTAACTTTTCTCCTGAGCACAACTTCGCTAGTTAAAGCCAACACTAACTAGCCAGTCTTCAGAGAGCATCAGCAGCGCACCGTCGCAAGCCGCACAGCACAGCCTGGCACGGAGCCAGAGAGCGCGGATTGGACAGCAACAGCCTGCAACTGTTTCTTTGTGCCTGCAGGAGATCTGAATCCCCAGAGATTGGATGAGTATTCAACTTCAATGCATTACAGCTCGAGAATTCAATTGTCATCCCAACTAGTTGATATCAATTTAATTCCTAAGAGTTATGTACTTGTTTTCAGTATCTAATGTAGAAGTTGTAACCAAGTTCACTTTATGAAACGGTCTAAATGAATGATATACTGAACGTATGTCCTCTTGATATATGTAACTCTTCGTAACTGACTGAATATATACCTTTTGTATTCTGATAACCCTCTCGATAAGATCTGTTAGGTTTATATGCATATTCTATGTATTAATAAATGTATCCTCGTGTATTAGTACCTGTGTGTGTGCGTTGTTTGAGTTATATCGCATGGTTGGATTCTATAGCCATTAAAAGAATCATTTTGTGATTTACAGCTACAATTAATAATTGTCCCCGTAAATGCCCAAACCCTACAGAACTGGTGCCTTCAGAGAGCACACTACACTAGGAAGACCTATGGAGTCGGTTCTTTCAGCTTTATGAATTGGGCTTTCAAAGGCTGGGAGTAGGGCACAAGACATGCGAACGCATAGAGTCATTATCTGCTTCCAGGTGCGAAATGTCGTTTGTGGACGCAGAATAGTATATGTCCAAGGCAGCAGGTCCAAGTGATTTAGCGTTTTAAAAGTCGCGGGAAAAGCAAAACGGGTGCTTTTCCTTTGTTGCACAGGCACACGACCACACCACAGGCGGCAGGACTCAAAGCTTCGCGGGGAGACCTCAACGGCTTTCTTGTCCATCACCGTAACCACTCGGCCACGGCTGCAGCGCGCACCGCCTCTACCGCCGCCGCCACTGCCTTCTTGATATAGTCTAACATAGAGTGCCGGGCGGCGGCGGAAACCTTTTTCAAAGTCGCTTTCCGTTTAACAACAAAAAAAAAAACTTTCACAAAATGCATGCTAGCGGACAAACGCACCTCAGAGGACTTAAGGGTGGCTTCAAGTTGGAATGATAAAGTCTACCCGTCCGGTCAGGAAAAGGGAACTTTGTTAGACAGAAAGAAGGAAGTAATAATAACGGAGAATTGTGTGCAAGGATTTTAGAAGCTGTGCAGCCCTGCAGTTTCAATAGCCCTTTTATTCGTGTCAGATGCTGGAATTGCCTTTTTTTTACGCTCTTACGAAAGCGATGTCAACGAAAACAGAACAAAGCACAAAAAACCCTCAAGTCCTGCAGTTGCATAGAATGCCGATACGCGTCCAAGCAGTATTTGACTGCATCCTACCATTGCAACACGGGGCGTATATGGAAACGAACACACGCTACGAATTGTCTCTAATCAGTCCCTACAGTTGTAAGGCGCCTTGCAGCGTGCACCCCCATCATTAATCTTTGCGCATCTGTGCAAGGTAAACTCTTGAGCAGTCTTTGAAACGGCTCAAAGAAAACACGTGATTCATTCCATGTGCATCTGGGGTTCATTTCTTATTTACATTTAATTCAAGGGAAAGGCTTGGGTCAGTTTCAGACGGCCTCCAACAGCGAGATTCAAGCGCCCCACCTTCAGAGCACTCTGCGCCGCGAGAACGCCAACGGCTCCTCTGCTCTCCGGGGTGCGGTTGTGACCCCGTAACCTACAGTGTTGGTGGCAGACAAATGGAGACTAACAGGTGACGTCTTAGGACATGACTACATTGTGACGCTCAGTGGGGATGGGGACCTCTGCTTGGAAAAGAGTGCGAGGCCCCTTTAGAAAAACATTTTGTTAACAGGCATTCCGCCTCAGCCTAAACACCTATAGCTTGCAAAGCGCATGCTATTAGACAGGCACCTCTGCAAGACCTTAAGAGTCTCTTAAACTAGTGATGGTAAGGTGTTCCCAATGGGCGATGTTCGGCTTTCAAATCATCTCTCTGTGGAAGCGCTCAGATGCAGCTGTTTAAGGCTTAGAAGCAGCTGACTGTTTCACCACCTAGCTGATCACTGTCCGTCAGGGAGCTCAGAGGTGAAAAGCCTGTCTGAGAGACAATTCGCCGTCGATCAGTTCAATGTGTTCCGTACCAGCTCGGCGCACCTGAGATCATCTTGGTTACCATGTAGCTCAGATCAGTGAGAGCGCGTGTGTGTGTGTACCACCGTGATTGGATGCCGGTCCTTCTCAGGTCACAGTAAACCTTCTGCTGCCTAACTTCCCTAATTTCGGGGATCCCTTTGAAAAAGCAAAGGAAAAATAAACTGGCTTTTCATCAGCGTGATCGACCCAACCCAGTGTGCCCCAGTGGCCTAATGGATAAGGCACTGGCCTCCTAAGCCAGGGATTGTGGGTTCGAGTCCCGTCTGGGGTGCTCCTGTCTCCTTTTGAGCGTACGAATGTCCTTGCGATTTGCGAAGCTGCAACCCCACCTCACTCAGTGAGTGTCCCTGCTTTTCTCTCACATACAGTTGTGAGAAAAACTTTTGTAAACAGCTCTTCGGAATGATATGGATTTCTGCATGAATGGCTCCTAACATGTGATCTAATCTTTATCTAAGTCATAATAATTAATAGAGATAGTCTGATTTAACAAACAACACACGCCCAACATTTGACATTGCTGTTTCTTTATTGAACAAATGGTTTAAACAATCAAGGTCATTGATGGAAAAAGTACGTGAACCCTTATATTAAGGAGCTAGTGGAACCTCCTTTATTGACAAAAACCTCAACCCCCACTTTCTGTAGCGGCCGATCAGACCTGAGCAGCGGTTAGGAGGTATTTTGGCCTATTCTTCTATGCAAAACTGTTTCAGTTCATGGATATTTTTGGGATGTCTTGCGCTGAACGGCCTGCTTCAGATCACGCCACAGCACTTCAATGGGATTGGAGTCAGGACTCTTACTTGGCCATCCCAAAATATGGAATTTCTTCTGTTTCAGCCACTCTGTTGTTGATGTACTCCTTTGTTTTTGTCATGTTGCATGACCCGGCGTCTTTCGGGTTTTAGATCACAGGCAGACACCCTGACATTCTGCTGTAGAATTTCCTGATACCACTTGGAATTCATCGGTCCCTCGATGATTGCAAGCCGTACAGCCTCCGCCATGCTTCCCAGTTGGGATGAGGTTTTGGAGTTGGTATGCAGTGTTTTGTTATCTCCAAACATAACGCTGTGCACATTTACCAACAAGTTCAATTTTTGTCACATCTGTCCACAGAACATTGTTCCAGGAGTTGCTGTGGAACATCCATGTGGTCTTTAGCAAACTTGAGAGGGGCAGTGGTGGTTTTTTTTGGGGGGGAGAGCAGTGGTTTCCTCCGTGGTGACCTCCCATGATCACCACTCCTGTTCAGATTTCTTCTTATGGTGGACTCATGAACACAGACGTAAGACAAAGTCAACCACCTGTTCGCTAGATCCCATCCCCACTCAGCTAGTCAAAGATTCCCTCGAAGGACTGGCAGGACCTATATTTAGTATGATGAATGCATCCCTTGCGTCAGGCGTTGTACCTCATTAATTTAAGGTAGCGGTTGTTAGACCGCTCCTTAAGAGTCAAATTTGGATCCCCAAGTTCTTAACAACTACAGGCCTGTCTCAAAGGTCCCATTTCAATCTAAAAGTCTTGAGAGAATAGTTGTGGCCCAACTTCAATCGTATCTGGATTCAAATAATATACTTGAGAAATTTCAGTCTGGTTTCCGCCCAGGCCACAGCACTGAAACTGCATTAACAAGAGTCGTAAATGATATTCTCTTAGCTACTGATGCGGGGAATGCAACAGTGCTTGTGCTTCTAGATCTTAGTGCTGCCTTTGACACGGTTGACCTCTCTGTTTTGTCACACAGGCTTGAGTTTGAGGTTGGCTTATCTGGAACCGTCCTTAAGTGGTTTACTTCATATTTAACTCATCGTTTTCGTTCTGTTCAAATATCTAATAATTGTACTGCTTCATCAACGTCACCAGTTCAATTTGGTGATCAGTGCCGGGACCAATATTGCTCTCTCTCTCTACATGCTGCTGCTAGGTAGGATAACACGAAAACGTAATTTGAACGTTCATTCATATGCTGATGACACTCAAATATACATTTCGTTTACACCAAACGACAACTCTTCTATTATCACTTTAGTTAAATGCATTAATGAAGGAAAGACTTGGATGTGTGAAAACTTTTTGTTACTCAACTCCGATAAAACTGAGGAGCTGTTGATTGGAGGCAACAATACTGATAGCACTACTATAACTTCAGCACTTAACTCAGAGGATTTAAACATTTGCCTCAAAGAGTCAGCACGTAACCTAGGCGTCATATTAGACACAAGGCTCTTAACAACTTCCATTGTTAAGTGCCTTGGGACAACCTTGTTGTGAAAGGCGCTATTTAGAAATACATTGAATTGAATTGAATTGACAATGTAAACTGTCGTGTGTGTTGTTTGTTAAATAAGACTGTCTTTATTTATTATTATGCCTCAGATGAAGACCAGATCACATTTTAAGAGCCATTCATGTAGAAATCCAGATCATTCCAAAGGGTTCACAAACTTTCTCTCGCAAGTGTGCAACATTCACTCCACAAAGAAAACGGGTCATGAAAGCCGACAGATTTTTCAAAGGTTTCAGTACTGATGTCACTCCATGTAACTTTAATGACAGTGCGATGATCAAGGAACGCAGTGGGATCGCGGCTGCTCATGGGACGGGTTGGGGCTACTGGTACATGTCAGGATGCCCGAGTGGTCTAAGGCGCTGCGTTTAGGTCGCAGTCTCCCCGGGAGGCGTGGGTTCAAATCCCACTCCTGACAAAGAGCTCGATCGGTCCTCTTTTCTTTTAGCTTTTTCGAAACAAATCAACACTAATCAAACACACTGGCAGGTTTTCGAAAAGCATCGAGGAGTGGACAGGATGCCCCTTTGGAATAGGGCTCAGAAAATGACGGAGAAGGGAAATTCCGTAAGATCCCACACATTGGAATCTGATTGGACAAAAGCTACGTCGTCTCCCGCGTGACAGGCGGGGATACTCACCACTATACTAACAAGGAGCACTGGCGTGCCGCGCGGATGTATTTCCTCTTACGGCCACTACTGTTTTCGGGTTTCGGCTTTTATTTGCATTCCTTCCAGAGGAGCGCGTAAAAATGAGTGTTCATCTGCGCCATCCTCACTCCTCCTCTGCTCCTCCTCGTGCACTAGGAAGACCTATGGAGTCGGTTCTTTCAGCTTTATGAATTGGGTTTTCAAAGGCTGGGAGTAGGGCACAAGACATGCGAACGTGTAGAGTCATTATCTGCTTCCAGGTGCGAAATGTCTTTTGTGGACGCAGAATAGTATATGTCCAAGGCAGCTGGTCCAAGTGATTTAGCGTTTTAAAAGTCGCGGGAAAAGCAAAACGGGTGCTTTTCCTTTGTTGCGCAGGCACACAACCACACCGCAGGCGGCAGGACTCGAAGCTTCGCGGGGAGACCTCAACGGCTTTCTAGTCCATCGCCGTAACCACTCGGCAACGGCTGCAGCGCGTGCTGCCGCTGCCGCCGCCGCCACTGCCTTCCTGATACAGTCTAACATAGAGTGCCGGGCGGCGGCGGAAACATTTTTCAAAGTCGCTTTCCGTTTAACAACAAAAAAAAAAAACTTTCACAAAATGCATGCTAGCGGACAAACGCACCTCAGATGACTTAAGGGTGGCTTCAAGTTGGAATGATAAAGTCTCCCCGTCCGGTCAGGAAAAGGGAACTTTGTTAGACAGAAAGAAGGAAGTAATAATAACGGAGAATTGTGTGCAAGGATTTTAGAAGCTGCGCAGCCCTGCAGTTTCAATAGCCCTTTTATTCGTGTCAGATGCTGGAATTGCCTTTTTTTTACGCTCTTACGAATGCGATGTCAACGAAAACAGAACAAAGCACAAAAAACCCTCAAGTCCTGCAGTTGCATAGAATGCCGATACGCGTCCAAGCAGTATTTGACTGCATCCTACCATTGCAACACGGGGCGTATATGGAAACGAACACGCGCTACGAATTGTCTCTAATCAGTCCCTACAGTTGTAAGGCGCCTTGAAGCGTGCACCCCCATCATTAATCTTTGCGCATCTGTGCAAGGTAAACTCTTGAGCAGTCTTTGAAACAGCTCAAAGGAAACACGTGATTGATTCCATGTGCATCTGGGGTTCATTTCCTATTTACATTTAATTCAAGGGAAAGGCTTGGGTCAGTTTCAGACGGCCTCCAACAGCGAGATTCAAGCGCCCCACCTTCAGAGCACTCTGCGCCGCGAGAACGCCAACGGCTCCTCTGCTCTCCGGGGTGCGGTTGTGACCCCGTAACCTACAGTGTTGGTGGCAGACAAATGGAGACTAACAGGTGACGTCTTAGGACATGACTACATTGTGACGCTCAGTGGGGATGGGGACCTCTGCTTGGAAAAGAGTGCGAGGCCCCTTTAGAAAAACATTTTGTTAACAGGCATTCCGCCTCAGCCTAAACACCTATAGCTTGCAAAGCGCATGCTATTAGACAGGCACCTCTGCAAGACCTTAAGAGTCTCTTAAACTAGTGATGGTAAGGTGTTCCCAATGGGCGATGTTCGGCTTTCAAATCATCTCTCTGTGGAAGCGCTCAGATGCAGCTGTTTAAGGCTTAGAAGCAGCTGACTGTTTCACCACCTAGCTGATCACTGTCAGTCAGGGAGCTCAGAGGTGAAAAGCCTGTCTGAGAGACAATTCGCCGTCGATCAGTTCAATGTGTTCCGTACCAGCTCGGCGCACCTGAGATCATCTTGGTTACCATGTAGCTCAGATCAGTGAGAGAGCGTGTGTGTGTGTACCACCGTGATTGGATGCCGGTCCTTCTCAGGTCACAGTAAACCTTCTGCTGCCTAACTTCCCTAATTTCGGGGATCCCTTTGAAAAAGCAAAGGAAAAATAAACTGGCTTTTCATCAGCGTGATCGACCCAACCCAGTGTGCCCCAGTGGCCTAATGGATAAGGCACTGGCCTCCTAAGCCAGGGATTGTGGGTTCGAGTCCCGTCTGGGGTGCTCCTGTCTCCTTTTGAGCGTACGAATGTCCTTGCGATTTGCGAAGCTGCAACCCCACCTCACTCAGTGAGTGTCCCTGCTTTTCTCTCACATACAGTTGTGAGAAAAACTTTTGTAAACAGCTCTTCGGAATGATATGGATTTCTGCATGAATGGCTCCTAACATGTGATCTAATCTTTATCTAAGTCATAATAATTAATAGAGATAGTCTGATTTAACAAACAACACACGCCCAACATTTGACATTGCTGTTTCTTTATTGAACAAATGGTTTAAACAATCAAGGTCATTGATGGAAAAAGTACGTGAACCCTTATATTAAGGAGCTAGTGGAACCTCCTTTATTGACAAAAACCTCAACCCCCACTTTCTGTAGCGGCCGATCAGACCTGAGCAGCGGTTAGGAGGTATTTTGGCCTATTCTTCTATGCAAAACTGTTTCAGTTCATGGATATTTTTGGGATGTCTTGCGCTGAACGGCCTGCTTCAGATCACGCCACAGCACTTCAATGGGATTGGGGTCAGGACTCTTACTTGGCCATCCCAAAATATGGAATTTCTTCTGTTTCAGCCACTCTGTTGTTGATGTACTCCTTTGTTTTTGTCATGTTGCATGACCCGGCGTCTTTCGGGTTTTAGATCACAGGCAGACACCCTGACATTCTGCTGTAGAATTTCCTGATACCACTTGGAATTCATCGGTCCCTCGATGATTGCAAGCCGTACAGCCTCCGCCATGCTTCCCAGTTGGGATGAGGTTTTGGAGTTGGTATGCAGTGTTTTGTTATCTCCAAACATAACGCTGTGCACATTTACCAACAAGTTCAACTTTTGTGACATCTGTCCACAGAACATTGTTCCAGGAGTTGCTGTGGAACATCCATGTGGTCTTTAGCAAACTTGAGAGGGGCAGTGGTGGTTTTTTTTGGGGGGGAGAGCAGTGGTTTCCTCCGTGGTGACCTCCCATGATCACCACTCCTGTTCAGATTTCTTCTTATGGTGGACTCATGAACACAGACGTAAGACAAAGTCAACCACCTGTTCGCTAGATCCCATCCCCACTCAGCTAGTCAAAGATTCCCTCGAAGGACTGGCAGGACCTATATTTAGTATGATGAATGCATCCCTTGCGTCAGGCGTTGTACCTCATCAATTTAAGGTAGCGGTTGTTAGACCGCTCCTTAAGAAGTCAAATTTGGATCCCCAAGTTCTTAACAACTACAGGCCTGTCTCAAAGGTCCCATTTCAATCTAAAAGTCTTGAGAGAATAGTTGTGGCCCAACTTCAATCGTATCTGGATTCAAATAATATACTTGAGAAATTTCAGTCTGGTTTCCGCCCAGGCCACAGCACTGAAACTGCATTAACAAGAGTCGTAAATGATATTCTCTTAGCTACTGATGCGGGGAATGCAACAGTGCTTGTGCTTCTAGATCTTAGTGCTGCCTTTGACACGGTTGACCTCTCTGTTTTGTCACACAGGCTTGAGTTTGAGGTTGGCTTATCTGGAACCGTCCTTAAGTGGTTTACTTCATATTTAACTCATCGTTTTCGTTCTGTTCAAATATCTAATAATTGTACTGCTTCATCAACGTCACCAGTTCAATTTGGTGATCAGTGCCGGGACCAATATTGCTCTCTCTCTCTACATGCTGCTGCTAGGTAGGATAACACGAAAACATAATTTGAACTTTCATTCATATGCTGATGACACTCAAATATACATTTCGTTTACACCAAACGACAACTCTTCTATTATCACTTTAGTTAAATGCATTAATGAAGGAAAGACTTGGATGTGTGAAAACTTTTTGTTACTCAACTCCGATAAAACTGAGGAGCTGTTGATTGGAGGCAACAATACTGATAGCACTACTATAACTTCAGCACTTAACTCAGAGGATTTAAACATTTGCCTCAAAGAGTCAGCACGTAACCTAGGCGTCATATTAGACACAAGGCTCTTAACAACTTCCATTGTTAAGTGCCTTGGGACAACCTTGTTGTGAAAGGCGCTATTTAGAAATACATTGAATTGAATTGAATTGACAATGTAAACTGTCGTGTGTGTTGTTTGTTAAATAAGACTGTCTTTATTTATTATTATGCCTCAGATGAAGACCAGATCACATTTTAAGAGCCATTCATGTAGAAATCCAGATCATTCCAAAGGGTTCACAAACTTTCTCTCGCAAGTGTGCAACATTCACTCCACAAAGAAAACGGGTCATGAAAGCCGACAGATTTTTCAAAGGTTTCAGTACTGATGTCACTCCATGTAACTTTAATGACAGTGCGATGATCAAGGAACGCAGTGGGATGGCGGCTGCTCATGGGATGGGTTGGGGCTGGCAGTACACGTCAGCATGGCCGAGCAGTCTAAGGCACTGCGTTTAGGTCGCAGTCTCCCCTGGAGGCGTGGGTTCAAATCCCACTCCTGACAAAGAGCTCGATCGGTTTTCTTTTCTTTGAGCTTTTTCGAAACAAATCAACACTAATCAAACACACTGGCAGGTTTTCGAAAAGCATCGAGGAGTGGACAGGATGCCACTTTGGAATAGGGCTCAGAAAATGACGGAGAAGGGAAATTCCGTAAGATCCCACACATTGGAATCTGATTGGACAAAAGCTACGTCGTCTCCTGCGTGACAGGCGGGGATACTCACCACTATACTAACAAGGAGCACTGGCGTGCCGCGCGGATGTATTTCCTCTTACGGCCACTACTGTTTTCGGGTTTCGGCTTTTATTTGCATTCCTTCCAGAGGAGCGCGTAAAAATGAGTGTTTATCTGTGCCATCCTCACTCCTCCTCTGCTCCTCCTCGTGCACTAGGAAGACCTATGGAGTCGGTTCTTTCAGCTTTATGAATTGGGTTTTCAAAGGCTGGGAGTAGGGCACAAGACATGCTAACGCATAGAGTCATTATCTGCTTCCAGGTGCGAAATTTGAATGTCAAGATCTTTTACCGCTTGGGATAGCTCTCTAATGGCTTTCCCTTGCTCTGCTACCATTTTCAGGACATCCTCCAGCATGACTGACTTTGTTTCCTCAGCGTTAACCAAAGTACATTGTGCCCCCTCTGCAAACTTATCAAGCCCCTTGCTTGTAGTTTTAGAGGCCTTTACATTCACCGAGCTCTCCTCCATACTCCACATATATGCTTCCTCACGCACTTCTATCAGGGTACATTCTGGTTTGTCCCTCACATATTTCCGGAGCTCCCTCCTACAGATGCAGCCATTCAAAATGCGCGGGCGATACCACATTATTTTGCGGTACGCTGTACGTAGTCTACCGCAAGCTACCGGTAAATACCGCGAGTTACCGTAAATTCTCCTATAATACGACAAGCAAAATAATAGTATCCGGAATTTCCACAAGGTGGAGCTAATAAAGCTCAACCTCTCATGTTTGAGCTGTGGCCATCAAAGTCTTTAACGAAGATATTACTAATAGTATTAATAATGAATGACCTTGGACAAGCTGTAAGTGTAAACTCAAAGTATTGCCCTGGTCAACATTCTTTTTTTCATTGACCGTCTTTGTAAAAGTAACACCACAGCATTTCGCAATCACGCATTTGTTTCCAATCATGCAAAGTACAGTGATTCACCATGCCTTTCACATGCTCATAAAAGAGATTGATTTAGGAACATAAACATATTACCGTATGCAAACTGTACTGTATACAGTATGTATATGTATATTTAATGTCTTAACTGTGCCCGTTTAAGTATTGAATATTCATATCTAATTTTACCACTGAAGGGAAATCTTAGTAGCTGAGCATAAAAAGAATAGGAGCATACTGCAACGCGTGTGAAGGCCATAAACGATATTAATTTTGGAACATAAACATACAGTATATGGCTGGTCTCGGTACTTTAAAGAAAACATACACGAAACATGGTTTCATTATGACCAGAATCGGTCTTGAGATATTTTTAACTTGATTTACAGTATTTGAGAGGTATGTCTTAACACCGATACTACAGTGCTTAAGTACTGCTCACGTATATGTTTCTAGGTTTATATTATGCATTTCATACGGTCAAATTACTTTTGAGCAACTAATAAGAAGCGCGAAACGGTATGCATTTTACTTTCGTTTTGTGCTGGGACCCGTGGATTGATTAGAGATATCAAGTACATACAAGTCATTTTTTAAATGTTGTAGGTCGTCTTGAAAAAATGTTACGAGTACATCATCTATCAACAATTACACAGGTTCTGTTTCCATATTG
Organism: Atractosteus spatula; assembly: GCF_055471065.1. Classification (NCBI taxonomy): domain Eukaryota; kingdom Metazoa; phylum Chordata; class Actinopteri; order Semionotiformes; family Lepisosteidae; genus Atractosteus; species Atractosteus spatula. The sequence continues at coordinate 13,330,177 of NC_142732.1, read as the reverse complement.
CGGATTTTGGTTACGTAATATTATTTTCTAGATTTCACGTTGTGAATATATGATTTGGGCAAACAGAGCCGCAAAGAAGTACATTATGGGTTGTTGTTTTTTTTCTTGCAGTTTTATCTAGAACAAGCGATGCTTAAACCTTTGTCTGATTCTTGTGAAACTATCCACATGACAGTTACAGTACCTAGGAGTTGACTTCAGTGATGTCACTGATGGGATGTTTCTAAAAATCCATCCTCTGTAAAACGTCTTCTCTAGTTGTCCTGCATATGTATTCGCTAATGAAGCTGTGTGTTCTGAGCCTGGATCTCTACATTTCTGCATGAACCAGCTTAGAGGGCTAAAGACAGCTTGTGTTTAAATTGAGTGTAAGGCAATTTATGCTTCTAAAGTCATGGTCAGCATTTATTATTGTACTGTGCTGTAAACTTGTTCTGTGCCAAGTCACATTATTTTATAGCGTTTTTATAGCGTTATCAAATCTGGTGGCGCTGTGTGTTAGTTTCCTGACTCCCATGTCACATGGTCTGTGATTGAAACCTGTAATACCGGTTTAATTCGTCACAGCCAGCACTCCGGTTGTAAAGTAGAAGCAGGCGAGATTTCCACCGAAAAACACCTCCCCCTTCTTCAGGTGTGAGGGTCTTCTGCTCAGAATGAAACGCTAAAATGTAATGTAGGCTCTGAATGGGTTCAATTATGATTTGGGCTTGATTAAGGTCGCTGCCTTTCATCTAAAACCCTACTTGAATCCTTGTAAACTAAAAATCAGTGTTAGTGAGTTCTAAATAAAGAGGTATCCAGGTAACAGTGAAACGGGCGGACAGTCTGGGGAGATCGCCCGTTTTCCATGTAAATACTTCCCTGGTTCCGCACCCCTTGGTGTTTCTCTCGCTCTCTCTCGGGTCACCTGATCATTAGCTTGAAAGATTTGAGTGCTTTGTGTATATTCTAATGGTAGTGGGGGCAGGGTGTGTGGGAACAGGTTTGGTTGAAATTGCATTGGAGATCTATGTTCTTCACACCTGAAACATTTTCTCTGAAAGCATTTTCTTCGCAGTTTAACCGATCTTGTTACAGCATGTTACAGTTTACTATTATTAACCATATTAATTTTAAGTGCTTAATGTAAAATCTTGTAAGAATATATTTTCATTGTTCAAATATACATTAAGTCTGACTATCATATAATAAGTTAAATACAAAACTAAAGAAAAAATAGGGTTAAATATAATTCAAAATATTTTGCTAACAATGTTAACTGTTTATGAATAATAAAATGTATTAACTAAGGAGTAGGATGGCACAGTTGTTAGTATGTTTTTTGTTTTGTTTCTTTTTCATAAATACAACAGTAGTACCTGATGTCTCAGTGGCTTTCAAAATTAAATTATGCATGCAAACCTGTGAACTAGAAAGATAACTAAGATATCCATCCATTTATAATGGTGGCAAAGTGGTTAGCATTGCTATCTTGCAGCACTGGGGTCCTAGGTTCAATTCCTACCATCCTGTGTGTGTGGGGTTTACATGTTCTCTCTGGGTTACATGGTTTTTCTCCATATGTGTGATATGACTCCCTCTCGCACTCCAAAACATTCTGGTAAGTTAATTGGTTTATGGGAAAACTGGCCCTGGTGTGTGTGTGTTTGTGTCTGTCTGTCCTGTGATGGACTGGCGCTATGTCCAGGGTGTATTCTGCCTTGTGTCCGTTGCTTACTGGGATAGGCTCCAAATCCTCTGTACTGGATAAAGAGATTAGAAATGGAAGTAAAGGCACTGTGTGGATGGAACTATACACAGTGTTAGAAACCCACTATAAAATGGCAGCATCTCACTGAGAATAAAATATTTTATAGTGCTGGCTTAAGGAAACAGCCTTTCCACCTCTCTTGCACATCAGTATCCATACCTAGTTATTTAAACAAATTGCCTCTAATTATAAACATCTTAATATGCTGGCTCTGTGGATCCGCATCAGCTATGTTTGCCCATTCCTTCAATTCATGTGCATCCAACACACAGTTCAATGCCAGCAACTACACATAATCTAAAATACAATCCTTATTTCAGTATCTATGTAAACATATAGTCTGTTAACTTCATCATCTTCATCAAAAGTATGCCTAACCCCATTAGGAAGTGTTCTTGTTATAAGTGTATTCCTCAGCTTTCCCCAAATTATCTTCTTCTTGCCAACATCTCTAGTCTTTTATCCTGTAATAACTCAGCCAACACTTAAATCTCCAAAAGCTGCTTGTGTTAATTTCTTTAAATCACAAATATCATGTGTAAATACTGGCCATGTAATACTCTGCATTGTGGAATAATAGTTTATTTTAAAGGGAACTAGAGAAACTAAGAACTAGAGAAATCAAGAAAGGCTTTTTTTCTAGAATTAATAAATGCACATCCTGTTCACTGGGGAAATTAAATCCACACTGAGCAATCTTCAATATGTTCAGAATATGACAGCAAGAATCCTATCAGGGATGCATTACACCTGTTTTCAAGTCCTTGCACTGGTTACCTATCAGATTTCGAGTCAACTTCAAAATCCTTATCCTCCTTATAGACTGTCCTACAACTGTTATTATTGATCACCAAATTATTGTACTTGACATGACTTCATTCAGCCTTTCCTGAACGTCTATGACAGGCAGAGAGAGTTCTGTTTCTGGTGCGATCTTTTGCAGCTGACATTTCACTGTTTTAAACGAACAAGAAATTAGATTGCTCATAAATCACTTATTCTATATAAACACAGCGTAATTGCCCTCCGAAAATCTTCTTTTTCTTGTTCGTTTTAGAGACCTTGATCGAAACTGATTTTAGATGTCAGAAAGGATTTATTTTCTCTGTATTTCCTACATTGCTTTGTCGAGATTTTAACTTTATATCTAACTTTATATCTAGGCTCAGATTTCAACTATAAATCGTACAGTAATTAATAGCAGTAAATACTGATGTTTATACATAAAAAAGTCATGCCTTGGAGTATAGACCCCCAAAGGAATGCCATAGACTCAAACTGCAAAATAAACACATACAGAAAGAAAGTATTTGTATTGTAATTGCAAATCCTGGTACTGTATGAGTGATTGGTATGACTTTCCTCATTACAAATCTCTTATTAGAATTTAAATTTCTCTGTAACTCCAGGTCAGAACAGAGAAAATGTAACTGCCTTAAGGAGTTTACGATTATGAAAAATAGAAGGATAAGCATGATACGTATGTCTTCTGTCATTTTCTAAGTCATGTTACTGAGCACCAAATCTTATTGAGAATATGAATCCATTTAAGGTTTATACCATTAAAGTAACGGTTTATTCCATGCTGAAAATGTTTGTACCAGACTTTTTTGAGGCCTGTTTAATTGTGTCTGAAGTCTGATGTTGTAAATTTTATTGTTAAAAAGATCCATGAAAATGTCACTACTAAAGTTAGCTGGTACTGTTGGTACTGTAAGTGGCAAGCAGAGCTCATATTTTAGATTTTGTGTAGTTGCTAGCGTTGAACTGTGTGTTGGATGCACATGAATTGAAGGAATGGGCAAACATAGCTGATGCGGATCCACAGAGCCAGCATATTAAGATGTTTATAATTAGAGGCAATTTGTTTAAATAACTAGGTATGGATACTGATGTGCAAGAGAGGTGGAAAGGCTGTTTCCTTAAGCCAGCACTATAAAATGTTTTATTCTCAGTGAGATGCTGCCATTTCATAGTGGGTTTCTAACACTGTGTATAGTTCCATCCACACAGTGCCTTTACTTCCATCCATTTCTAATCTCTTTATCCAGTACAGAGGATTTGGAGCCTATCCCAGTAAGCGACGGACACAAGGCAGAATACACCCTGGACATAGCGCCAGTCCATCACAGGACAGACAGACACAAACACACACACACCAGGGCCAGTTTAAATCTAACCTCAGAACCTTTCTTTTCAGAAGACTTAGTGTCTGTATCTGCTTCATTTTCTAATTTTGGTAGCACCTCTAACTGCTTGTCTTTCTTATATGCATTTACTTTGTAATCTGTGGTCCTTTTATCTGTTTTTACATCTACTGTATTGCTTTGAGATGCCACCTTTAATGGTGATATATCAAATAAAATTTTTTATTACTGTTATAGGGAAACATGATCAGATTTTCCCTGGTTCAGAAAAAAAGATCTAAAGTATACTAGTTTGTCACTCTTCTCATTCCCTTTGCTAAATGACTTTTCATACTAATCTGATCAATCTAACTGCCAGTTTTCTGTGCTTTCTCTATCCTGCTAGATTTGCAATTATTCTGAAAATTTTCATCTTGAAATAACTCATTTCTAAATACCTTTTTCACTGTTAACATCTTGCAGCAACTCTGCGACAAAATATACACTCTGACAGTTCATCCTGCTACCAACATTAAATAAAACAAATCTTAAGATTTCTATATTTATGTCTTTATTTAGTGGTTTCATTAGTGACAAAGGCTAAACTTTCTTGGAAAAATGTCTTTTATGTGTTGCGGAAAAAACTGACTTGCTTTTAACAAAATATGTTTACAAATCCTTTCACCTGGCATTTTCGTAGTTAGAAATGAACGCTCTGTTAAAAGCAAGGGAGTTTTTATGTCCGTTGCAGTTCTTTTGCAACATGAATATAATTATATCGTTATTAATTTCTTGAGATACGCGATTCCATATTATATTCCCTTTTAATCAAATTCTAAAAGTATGCTTGTTGACTCCGGTATCGCGTTAGTTAAAGACTTCGATGCTTAAAATGTTTATGGAGAAATGGAATACTGGTGTGTATGTTTTCTTTAAAGTACCGAGACCAGCCATATACTGTATGTTTAAGTTCCAAAATTAATATCGTTTATGGACTTCACACGCGTTGCAGTATGCTCCTATTCTTTTTATGCTCAGGCACTAAGTAAAAGGAGATGCTTCATATTGCTTGACTAATTTTAAAAACTAAGTTAGAAATGCAGACGCTCCCTCGGTGCGCTGCTCTGGTGCGCCGGCTCTTACACAGTGCCTGTCTGCCGTAAGGGTTACAATATACATACCCAACACTGCTTGTACCCATCTGTCATGCAAATAAAACACCTTGAATTGAATTGAATTGAGGGGAGAGGGGGGGAATACTAAAGCCAATACTGGCTCAATACCCTCGATGGGCTTTGACGTGCTAATGCGTTGGTTTAACAGTCCGGGTGTGGCAGGCTTCCAATGTCAACTCGACTCGTTTGGAAGACAATGAACGTATTTTGTGATATTTAGAAATATAAATTTGTTTGGTGCAAGTGAGGTTTTATTTAATCTCTGACCAAGGGAAACGTTTCATTTTTTCAAAGAAATGTTTGTTAAAAAATAAAGTCATAGTTCTATGGGATTCAATCACAGACCATGTGACATGGGAGTCAGGAAACTAACACACAGCGCCACCGGATTTAATAACGCAATAAAAACGCTATAAAATAATGTGACTAGGCACAGAAAAAGTTTACAGCACAGTACAATAATAAATGCTGACCATGACTTTAGAAGCATAAATTACCTTACACTCAATTTAAACACAAGCTGTCTTTCTGTATGAACCTCTAAGCTGGTTCATACAGAAAATGTAGAAATGCATTAGCCTGATTATGATTAAAAAACACATAATTAAACATGCGTTTGCGATTTAAATCAGAACACGATTTAAATCAATATAAATGTTTATATTGTAACGCATACTGTCCAGCCTCCATTTCTCTATAAAAATTTACTCTGTTGCACACACACACACACTAGAAGCAGGAACCGCTGTCAGAAGGGAAGATATGTTCAAAATATCGCAAATATCGATCATGTTGCGATATTTTGAAATATAAAAGTCAATTGATTGTCCATAATATTGTTATTCTATTTTTTCGAAGAAATGTTTGTTAAAAGAAAAGTCCAGCACCAGCTGGATTCAAACACACAACTTGCCAGGTGGTAGTCAAGCACCTAGACCAGTAGGCTACAAGACAGCTCGCATGAACAGGCAGGCGAAACAGCCCTACACAGCCCTGTCGCAGTACACGGATATAATCATACCGTTATTAAATTCTTTAGATACGCGATTCCATATTATATTCCCTTTTAATCAAATTCTAAAAGTATGCTTGTTGACTCCGGTATCACGTTAGTTAAAGACTTCGAAGCTTAAAATGTTTAGGGAGAAATGGAATACTGGTGTGTATTTTTTTCTTTAAAGTACCAAGACCAGCTATATACTGTATGTTTATGTTCCAAAATTAATATCGTTTATGACCTTCAGATGCGTTATGCTCCTCTTCTTTTTATGCTCAGCTACTAAAATTTCCCTTTAGTGGTAAAATTCCATATAAATATTCAAAACTAAGCGGACTGAAATGTGCACAGTAAAGACATTGAATGATTAAATCTTTTCACTACCAACCAATGCACCACGAGTGCCCCTGTCGGTCATTTTGGCCAGCCAATCACTTACCGCGGTGCCCTACGGTGCCCTGCGGGTTGGTTACTGCACCGCGGGTTTTTACCGCTCATTTTGAATGGCTGCATCTGTAAGTACAGGATCTTTGACTCCCTCTATGAATTGATCTCTAAGCATCTCTCTGTCTTTGGCCACAACCCCCGGAGCTTGTTTCAAGATCAAACTCCAAGCTTGAGACAGAGCATGTGAAAAATCACGAATGCTCTCACTCTCCTTTTGCTTTCGGCCATAGAAATCATTCAGCAACTGAGAAGTACTGCGCTTATCTCCAAATGCATCTCTGAGATAGCCAAATATATCACTGATTTGATCCGTTTCATGTACACCATGCAGGCGAACCTCTTCTAAGGCTGGACTTCTCAGAAGAGACATAACAAAATCAAACTTATCAACAGGTGACTGGTTACGAACATGCAATACCCGCTCTACTTCATCAATGAAGTCATCAACTAACCCGCCATCTTTTTCATAATCACCACTAAATATAGAAATATAACGTTCCCTAGGGACATAGACATAAGATTGTGAGGATGCATTACTCCAAGAAGCAATATTGGCCATCACTTCTTCATGCTTCCTATTCAACTCCCTAAGCTGAGTTTGCACATCTGTCTCATTCAAAGTTTCCTCCTCTGAGAGAGAACAGTCATCTGCTTTTCGTGACATTGTATAGTGCACTATTTGCCTGTAGAACTCAAACTCAGTGACTGGCTACAGAAAGTGATAAGTAAGTAATAAGTGCTTACACTTATATAGCACTTTCCTGGACACTCCACTCAAAGCACTTTACAGGTAATGGGGACTCCCCTACACCACCACCAATGTGCATGATACACCTGGATGATGCAACGGCAGCCATAGTGCGCCAGAACGCTCACCACACACCAGCTATCAGTGGGGAGGAGAGCAGAGTAGCACTAAAGTCTCTGTCAACGTGCGCTAGAACAGTCCAGGATGCTGGTTCTGCCGGTGATCCACTCCTGGGTCCCTGCTCCGGACGTCCAGGATGCTCACCTTGGTGTCCTTCCCACACCTCTCTGCGCAGACCGGACACCCACAGTGCAGCTCTTCACCACTACCGTATTTTTTAAATTTTTTTTTTTACTTGACCTTATACTGCATCCAAATGCTCAGAATACCCCACTCCTGGTACCAAGATTTGTAGCCCGGGAAAGAACACACCGTACTACAATAAACTTAAATGGGGATTCTTTTTATTCTGGATCTGCATGAAATCATAAAAAATGAGTGGTTGTATTATTTTCTGTTACAGAACTTAGATTGGATGCAGTATAACCTTTAACCTGAAAGATTCACATAGATATACATGGAGATATACACACACCAGGATGCACAAAGTGCTACTAAAATAACAAAGACAAAGAAAAAAATACGGTAGTGGCAATTTCCCTAAGGAAAGAAATACTCCACATTAGTCTGAATGCCACATTCTTCATTGGTCCCATTACATCACAGAAATATAAAAACAAAACTACTCACTTTAATCTCGTCTAATCCAAGACGCACCGAATATCACAGTCTTCTTTTAACACGCTCTGAACAAGTTAAACAGAATAAGGTCATTCTCAAAGAACAAAACAAATCATTTCCTCCACAAACAATGGTTAAAGAAATGCAAACTAACAAAAATGTATGACCATTTACCGTTATGGACATTATCCCCGCGAACCCACCCACACAGCACTGGAACCTCATGGGAGTCAGGATCACTTCATCCCTAAACATCCACCAATTTTGTCTAACTAATATGTCACCCTCCCCTCATATATCAACAATATACATCTCTTTCAAGGATTTCCAAAGTTCATTTTTGATAGCTACACCATCAACTAAATTTTGAACATTTACCTCTGCATTCACATCACACATAGACACACACCACGCTCAACTTTACGATGTCCACTTCCACAATTACTGGCGCACTGACGTCACTCATACGTGCGTGTCTTAAAGCGACAGCTACCAATTTCAGTGTCAGATTTCAAATATCCACTCCGAAACCACCCGGTTACATATAATTGCATTAACTCAGACCACTGATTACAGTCAGGAAGAAAAAGAAAAAATGAATCTTTTGCAATTGCAATTAGATCAGATTTATGAAGAAAAAGCTAAAGGTGCATTTATACGATCAAGAAGAAAGGAAGAAGGGGAAAAAATACTAAATATTTCTATAATTTAGAAAAAAGAAGTTTAGAATATAAATTGATTGACAAGTTAAAAATTAATGTCAGTATTACAGATAATTTCAAAGATATAGCTTTATATGTTACTGATTTTTATAAAACATTATATTCAGCAAGACAGAACAAGTCGGAAATGGTTGCTTTCCTGCATTCCATAAGGAGAGATGCTAGATTTACAGATGAGGAATTCCGTATACAGTGTGATCAACAAATTGCTAAGAATGAAATAAAGATAAATATTGATCAATTAAAAGACAATTAAGCTCCTGGGAATGACGGTTTATGTAGTGAATTCTATACTTTTTTTCAAGATTCGTTAATTGATTTTTTATTTGGCGTTTTTGAAGAAGTTATACAAAAAAAAAGAAATGCCACCCTCTCTGAAACAGGAATTGATCTCTCTTATTCCCAAACCTGACAAGGATAAGTTAATTTTAGAAAATTGGAGGCCTATAACTTTGTTGAATAATGATGCAAAATTATTAGCTTTGATATTTGCAAATAGATTAAAGAAAGGTTTGAATCAAATTATTGATGAGACACAATCTGGTTTTATGAAAGGCAGGCATATTTGCAATAATATCTGTTTAATTCTGGATCTGATAGATGTCACCCCTCCTCTTAAGGGCACTCTAGCCCTTCCTTGTTAGTTTCATCTCCCACACCTGTTCCCTATTCCAGCCCCTTTTCAAAGCCAGACGCTGACGCTAATCTGGGCTCTGCATTGGTTCCCGCATCATGCGAGCACGGGACCTGGATGCGCCTGGCCCCGTTATGGTTTTAGTTTCTGTTTCTGTTCCCGTTTCCCCTGCCAGTCCCGACCCGGTTCTAGTTTTTTTATCGTCTGTCACGGATGGATCACCTGGCCTTGGACTTTTTGCGCTGTTTTGGATTTTCCGTTTGCCTCGGCCACACCTCCCCCAACCACCAGCACTCCATGGACACGCCCCCTGTTTTCATCCACCTATCCTGCATGCTTTTTTCCTCATGTTTTCTCACTCAACCCTGGATCGTGTCGTCTGCATAGGGTCCAGAAAGAACTCCCCCTGACAATAGATTATAGTGATCTTATAGAAGATGATAATTATATTTTATTTGTGGACTTTTATAAAGCTTTTGATACAGTAGAACATACATTTATTTTTAAGTGTTCAGAATTTTTTGGTTTTGGTTAATATTTTCAGAATGTTGTTAAGACTCTTTATAATGGGTGTAATAGCTCAGTCAGATTGCATAATGGGACATCTCTGAGATTTGAAATTGGCAGAGGTATTAGGCAGGGATGTCCAATATCTCCTTTTCTTTTTTTATTAGTAGCTCAGACTTTGGCTCTTCATATTAAAAATAGCATTATGGAAGGCATTAGTATCTTGGAAAGAGAAATTAAGATTTGTCAACGAGTGGACAATACTACTATTTTTCTTAAGAATAGTAAAGAGGTCTCTAAAGCAATTGAGGTTTTAAATGTGTTTTCATCAGTCTCAGGATTGTCTTTGAATATTAACAAGTGTGAACTGTTTTCTCTTAAGGATTCTAATTTAGATGCAATAGTGAATATACCTGTGAAGAAAGTGGTTCATTATCTGGGTATTATAGTCTGTAAAGACCAAGATGAAAGATGTCAATTGAACTTTACACCTATTTTAGATAAAACTAAAAAAAGATTCCAGTCTTGGTTAATGAGGAACCTATCGTTGGCAGGTGGGGTTCTACTGTCGAAAGCAGAGGGTATCTCTCGCTTTGTGTATGCTTCGCTTTCACTGAATGTTCCTTCACATCTTATTGATGAGTTTGACAAACTATTATATAACTTTATTAATATAATTTAATTTAACTTAATTTCTCTTTCTGCCAATTTCTGCAATTTCCCTCACGGGATCAATAAAGTATCTATCTATCTTTATTTGGAAGAATAAACCTCATTATATTAGAAAACACCTTCTGAGTAAACCAAAAAATCAAGGTGGCATGAATGTTATAGACTTTTATATGTCAAATATAACATTTAAAATTAATTGGATTAGGAAATATATTAATAATAAATATAATATTTGGAATTTTATTCCAAACATAATTTTTCAGGATGTTGGGGATCTTGACTTTTTGTAAAAATTTAACTTTGATATAAAAAAAATCCCAATTAAGTTATCTAATTTTCATAAGCAAGTATTATTATACTGGACTTTATTATACAAACACAATTTTTCACCACATACATATTATATTTGGAATAATAAAGACATTAAGTTTAAAAATACGTTTTTTTTACAGACTTGGTATAACAACAAAATTTATTTAGTGGCTCAACTGTTGAATGAAGACAGTAGATTGTTTACTTATCCTGAATTCCTAGAGAGATTTCAGCTCCCTGTCACCCCTAAGGAATATGCAATAGTTTTTGATGCCATTCCGGAAGGTGTAGTGAACTTGTTAAAAGCAAATCAAGGCGCTATTAGAACGGACTTCCTTTCTGGGCTTACAACTGATTTATTCTTGGATGGCGTGGAAATAAAGGATAAGAAATGTAACAATACTCATATAAGGAACCTTCGTAAACCCCATTTTATCCCTCCTTGTTTATCTTTTTGGAATGCAATGTTTGAAAATATAAACTGGAAGTTAGTTTGGACAACTCCTGATAGATATTGTATAACAAATAAAGTTAAAGAGATATCGTTTAAAATTGTTCAAAAGTTTTATCCAGTTAAATTAATGCTCTCTAAATTTAAGCATGAGCAGGATGATCTGTGTGTTTTTTGTTGGGCTGAAAGGGAATCTTTGATGCATTTATTTGTTAGGTGTAGGTTTTTTTAAGTTGTTTTGGACAGACTTGCAGAGTTTAGTTTGCAGGCAGTTAAAGGTGTTTTTTAGATTTAAGGATTTTGATATTTTATTGTACTGTTTCATAGAAAATTTGGAAAAATAGCATTTATTTATAGTAAAATTATTAGTCATTCTGGGTAAATTTCACATTCATAAATCAAAATGGTCTAATAATACTCCCCTTTTTAGTACTTTTGAGGTGGAGCTGAAACACTATTTAAATTCTATAAAACATTTGAGAAATAATAAAGCAAGGAAAACATATGATATATGTAAAAAATACAATTTGATCACATAATTTACTTCATTACCTCTGGCGGTTAAATGTTTTTTTCTGTTTGTGTCTTTTCTCTTGTACCTGTTTCTGATCCTCTGGTTGTAGTTGTATTTGTAAATTCTTTATACTTTTAATTAAAAAAACTCGCACTTCCTGAGTAGGTGGCGCTATCAGGTCAGTGAGGTTTATATCCGGCTGCAGAAACTTCAATTCAATTCAAGATGTCCGATGAGTACAATCTTTTTTAAAAAAAATATGCTTAACAGAATAACAAAAATTACAGCACAAACAAGACTACATATAACATATTACTACATAAATTATGAAAAAGAAATTAAATAAGAATAATGTCCACATGGCTTTCCTATTTTTGCACTTCTGCAAATACCCCCTTACATCCATTTTAAAATGCTCAAACAAAGGGTTCTTCCCAGACCACTCCAATTTATGAATAATGTGTGCCATTATAAAAATTAAATTTATTACAAACAAAATTTTAATATTGTTTTCGATGGGGCTGAAATAGAAGAAATGGACAAGCAACTGGAGCTGTCAGGTCAGTGCAGTGACTTGTATGAAGTTAGTGTGTATGTGTTGAAAAACAGTGTATTTAACTTCCTTACTGGTGAGTAGTGCATAAATAGAGTGAAGTGGAAAAGACTTGTGTGATGTAGCAACAGGATTCTTTACTGGAAACTGAACTAATGTCCGTTTATGGTGCTGAAAACATCTGTAACACAGTAATGGCTGAAAACACGTCGTTTAAATTGCCTTAATATCGTTCAGTAACTCGAATAAAAATGATGAACTACTGTGTTTACACCCTCACTATAGAAAACTTTGGGATCTCGCTTGTTTAATGTTTTTTTTTTATCGTTGGAACATCTTCCTTATTTTTAAGATCATCTCGGCCAAATGTGTTTCCAGCGCTTTAGGTTTAGGGTAAATTCAGATTTAAGAAAATGTTCTCGACTGACCATCGCAGATTTGTCTTACTTGACCAGTTTGTGTTAAAAAAGTGCAAAGTTCCATAAATCATTACTTTTGAACTACTGATGCAGAATGCATTAAATTTTCAGGAATTGTTCTTTGGTGTAAATGTGTTTTCGATGGGGCTGAAACTTAACATAACATCTTTTTCATCAAAGCAAATATCAATATTGGTTTTTTTTTTAATATAAGTCTGCAGCTTAGTCCAGAAAATTTTTACCCTGGGACCAAAACAGATGCTGAATAGTTTCAGGGCTACTGTCACAAAAGACACATTTATCATCTATATTAATTTTAAATCGCTGGGTAACAAGAGTCTTAACTGGGTAAATTTGATTAATTATTTTGTATGAAACCTCCTTAACCTTATTGGTTATACAATATTTATTGGGAATCATCCAAAAAATGTTTTCAATCAATGCGTTTTCCAAATGAGGAATTCCAATATATTGTAACTGCAAGTAAATTATCATTTTTCAACAGGGATCTAAAAAATTGGTTATTACATCCACAACTCAGAATATCCTTTCCTTGTAGTCTAATGTGAGCTGTAAATTCTTCCAACGTTTCTAAAGGACTACTATTACAACTCCCTAAAAGGGTTAATAATTCCCCAGAAATCGCGTTAATTACAGTGAAATACTGATCAAAATTAATAGAAATATTGTATATATTAACAAACCAGGCGTAACTATATATTTCACCATCAGCATTAATTGTTTAATCCAAATTATACCATTCTTGACTCAATTTAAAAAAAAAAGGTTTTATTTCTAACTTTTATATGTCTGTAAATCTATGAGGGGAAAAGTTATGTTTACACATAAGTGACCACGTTAGAAGTACTTGTTTATGAAAACTAGCAAGTTTCAAGGGGATTTTTCCAACGTCAAAGTTACAGTTTAGTAAAAACTCTATACCCCCTACTTCTTGAAATATCAAATTGGGGATTATATGCCATATACTTTGCTTATTTTTTAAATAGTTTTGTATCCATTTAATCTTAAAAATAGCATTAGATGTCCTAAAATCTAAAGCATTTAAGCCCCCTTCTGCCTGTGGACGACAAATAATCTCTTTTTTAAGATAATGGGGTTTATTCCTCCAGATAAATTTGAAAAGTTTAAAGTCAATTTTCCTAATAATTGAAGGTGGTAAATCCAGAACCAGTGAAGCATAAACTAATCTAGATAAACCCTCAGATTTAGACAAAAGTATTCGACCATTTAAAGAAAGGTCTCTTAACAACCATAAGTCAATTTTTTTCTCAAATGAATGCATAATTGGAGAAAAGTTTAGATCATTTCTAATTTTTGGATTTTTGGAAATCTTAATACCTAGATATTTAACTACATCTTTTACAGAAATATTACATATGGATAAAACGTCACAGTTCCCAAGAGCCATCAGTTCACATTTTTTTTAAAATTTAGAGAAAGACCAGAAACATAGAAAAAAACCTTTATACACTTAATTGCCTTCTCAATCTCTGCATGGTTTCTTAAAAATAGCGTTGTGTCATCAGCTAATTGAATCAGAAACTTCTCTTTCTCAGCTCCAGTTTCAGCAGCGCCCCTGAATGACGTCATCATGCTGCGCGGCTGTGCAGACATTTCACCTTGTGGTGTCGATTGAATCAGCTAGTTTAGATGATATAATTAAGAAGAAAGTTATTCTGTTTAAAATATCTTTTCCGTTCGTGAATACACTACCTGATGACGTCTTGTCGACTGTGTTCATGCTTGAACAGATCACAGGACTTGCGCAGAATAAAATAAAAAAGAAGTCAATTGTGTTTAAACTCCGCAAATCGGCCTTTGTTTCTGACCGACTCCGAAGAAGGATGGCGCAGTGCATGTTAAATCTGCAAACCGAGCTCCACTCTTTCATGGAGGTTTTGCTTAAATCGATCGTGTATGAAGTGTCAGAAATTTTCCGAAACAGGATGTTTGACTCTGAGATCGAGTTTGAAGAAAAACTCCACAGCATTTCCCGGATCCTGGTGAGACGGACTGTGTCTAAAATCACACAGTGTGTGGAGGACAGTTTCGGGAGTGAAATGGCGCAGCTGAAGAAGGAAAACGAGAGCCTGAAGTGGAGATTGCAGTTGTGGGAGAAGGAGTCGGGAGCAGGAGGAGATCAGGCGCAGACAGATCATGTTGGACACACGCTTCCCTATGAAGTCACTGCAGAAATAGAAGAAATGGACAAGAAACTGGAGCTGTCAGGTCAGTGCAGTGACTTGTATGAAGTTAGTGTGTATGTGTTTAAAAACAGTGTATTTAACTTCCTTACTGGTGAGTAGTGCATAAATAGAGTGAAGTGGAAAAGACTTGTGTGATGTAGCAACATGATTCTTTACTGGAAACTGAACTAATTTCCGTTATGGTGCTGAAAACATCTGTAACACAGTAATGGCTGAAAACACGTCGTTTAAATTGCCTTAATATCGTTCAGTAACTCGAATAAAAACGATGAACTACTGTGTTTACACCCTCACTATAGAAAACTTTGGGATCTCGCTTGTTTAATGTTTTTTTTTATCGTTGGAACATCTTCCTTATTTTTAAGATCATCTCGGCCAAACGTGTTTCCAGCGCTTTAGGTGTAGGGTACATTCAGATTTAAGAAAATGTTCTCGACTGACCATCGCAGATTTGCTTCATACTTTCAAAAAAATAATGTCATTGTACCCAATAAATCGTGTGCAGACGTTTAGTCTTGTATCTTCAATAGTTTCTGAGATATAGAGGCTTTAAAACGGGGGGCGTGGCCCCAGTTTGTGTTAAAAAAGTGCAAAGTTCCATAAATCATTACTTTTGAACTACTGATGCGGAATGCATGAAATGTACAGGAATTGTTCTTTGGTGTAAATGTGTCTTAAACATAAAGCATAAGATCCACAGTTGCATGTTTGCCAATTTATGGCTTGCTGAAAATCGTATAAAAAAAAGTTTTTCTTTTGTGCATTGGAGCAACTTTGGCCCTCTGTATTTCCACGTTGCAGCACATCAGATCTTTCAAATTGTGGTATTTATTACTCATTTTATAGTACTCTTTTGGCAACTAGGTATTTGTCTAAAAGTAATCAAACTTAAAAATGAAAATAAATGTGCTTTTTCCACCATGTATCATGTACCATGTAAATATAGACGACTCATCTGTGTTCATTATAATTTAACCCGAGCCTTGTTTTTTTTTCCTACTTTAGTCTAAGGGAGTTTTTCCTTGCCACTGTCGCCTTAGGCTTGCTCACTGGGGGCTCAGGCCTGGAACTCTGTAAAGCTGCTTTGTGACAATGTCCATTGTAAAAAGCACTATACAAATAAAACTGAATTGAATTGGAAAAAAAATAATGCTTATGTATGACAAGGTCTACCATAAAAAGAATTAACCAAAGAAAATAGTATGTTTCAATTAATAAATGTACCAAATATGAAGTTGGTATCTTGAACCAAACTATAATTATTTAGGTATCAAATACACCATGTTTTACTACAGATGGAAATGTAAAAGACAGAGGCACACTAATTATAATACAATCATACAGTGTTATCAGATAACTAATATGTATTTTATGTCTAAATAGTCCATTGATCTTTATTCTAGGTAATTCTACCTTACCCAGTTCTACCATTTAAACAAACTACAGTGTCAGAACAACCCAAACCTTAAAGAAATAGTGTCTACTTGAAACATTTGAACAACTCATCGATTTGCTTTTCCACATTAGATGGAAGGTTATACTGTCTGGCAGCTGATGTAAGTGAGGCATCAATAATCTTCATGATATGCGCCAGAGGGACCCAACAGATATCTCCTCTCCTGGGCTAATTGTAAGTCTTAGAGGCACCATGAGGATGTGCAGCAGCTGACATCAGTCACCATATCTGGCAAGTATAAGCACACAGCTATGTGCTTCTAAAGGACAGTGATAAAAAATCATTTATGAATTTACAGGTTTCATGGATTATTGGGAGCATCTATGTATATTACATGCCTTAAAACAGCATTTCTGTCTGTAGTAAAACATAGTGTGTTTGATACCTTAAAAAATACAGTTTGGTTCGAGATACCAAGTTCATATTTGGTACATTTGCAAATTACCACATGCTCTCGCTATAATTGTTTCTATGGCAGACCTTGTCAGACATGAGCAATAGGCTATTGAAATATAGGCGCAGCATGATTTTTTTTCATTTTTAAGGTGTCATAAATCAGAATGTTTGATTTATTTAGACAAATACCTAGTTGCCAAAAATATGAGTAATACATACCGAAATTTGAAAGATCCGATGTGCTTCAATGTGGAGATACAGAGGGCCAAATTTGCTCCAATGCACGAAAGAAAAAAAAAAGATTTTCAACAACCCATAAATTGGCAGACATGCAACTGTGGATCATTTGTTTTAGTAAAGACACCTTACACCAATGAACAATCCCTGAAAATTTCATGCATCTAACATCAATAGTTCTAAAGCAGAGGTTCCCAACCTATTACAGCTCGCGGCCCACATGACCGACCATAAAAATTTCCATGGCCCATAGAAGGACCAGGCCGTCCTCACCGTCTGAAATGGGCTTGCGCTATACCTCAGCAGTAGCCTAATCAACAAGCTCCATGAAATTGGCCCCCCTACAGACAGCACAAACGATGAAACCTACCTCATTTGTTAGTGCTATGTTTGTGCCGTTGAAAGTAGCGCTCGTGCTGCTTTTGTTTCCGAGATATAGCACCTTGTTTTTTCAGGGTCGTGACGTCACTCAGTCCCCCATCAACATCGTAGAGAAGCCACTTTTGTTAGTGCTACATTTGTGCCAGATTGTACCGTTGAAAGTAACTTCCCAGCTTCTTTCTTTCCCGAGATATAGCGCCTTCATTTTGGGGGGTGTGACGTCACTGAGCCCCCCTACAACGTCGTAGGGGACCCGGATCGGTCTCAGTAGCGTTTGTGCTGCTTTCGTTCTTGAAATATATACCCTTATCAGAATAGTTGCGGATGTAGCCTTAAAAGGCGAACATTAGCAAACAACTGCATGTTCTTAGAAAGAGACTTTAGCACGTCTCAATATTTCGTAGCTGTGTCCTTTTTTAAAAAATCTGAAGAAGTAATCGGTTTCTCATTGTGTCGTTTTTAAATTAATATGTGAATCAACGGCCGTTTAAAGATGCGACCCAGCACAAACACTACTTTCAACAGCACAAACGTAGCACTAACGAACCAACTTTACGGACCTTCATCGACACATGTAACATGGTGGACCTTAGATACGTTTTGAACAAATTCAGCTTGCTAAACAAGTTATCAGCACCGGCGACGGCTATTGGAATTGTTAAAAACATTTGACATGCTATCACTGTGTTTGGAAACGGATTTCCTATCTTTGTTGACCCAGTACTGCAGAACTTGAGACGGAGTGTTGACTTACCAGCAGCCATATCACCCTGCAACTCACAACTGGCAACCCACTGAAGCTAAGCAAGTGTGAGCCTGGTCAGTACCTGGATCGGAGACCTCCTGGGAAAAACTAAGGTTGCTGCTGGAAGAGGTGTTAGTGGGGCCAGCAGGTGGCTCACCCTGTGGTCCGTGTGGGTCCTAATAGTGACAGGGACACTATACTGTAAACAGGCGGCGTCCTTCGGATGAGACGTAAACCCGAGGTCCTGACACTTTGTGGTCATTAAAAATCCCAGGGCGTTTCTCGAAAAGAGAAGGGGTGTAACCCCGGCGTCCTGGCCAAATTTCCCATTGGCTCTTGCCAATCATGGCCTCCTCCCCCTCTATGAATTGGCTACATTACTCTGCTCTCCTCCCCACTGATAGCTGATGTGGGGTGAGCGTTCTGGCGCACTATGGCTGCCGTTGCATCATCCAGGTGGATGCTGCACATTGGTGGAGGGGAGTCCCCATTACCTGTAAAGCACTTTGAGTGGAGTGTCCAGAAAAGCGCTATATAAGTGTAAGCAATTATTAATAATAATAATAATAATATTATTCATTGGGGAGCAGATGAGACAGAAACTTTAATTCAGTTGCCAAATCTCTGCCATGCCTACTACAGAACAAGGCAAGTTCGTTACAGGCTTCAGTTGAATTATCTCTAGTCTTTTTGATGTCAAACAAAATGCCAAAAAGACGCCTGGATTCGCTCAAGAAAGAAAACCGGTCTTCTGTCTCACTGGTGGCAGTGTCCAGTAAGCAATTGAAAAAGTTCACTTTAAACTTCTCCTCTCTAATTTTCTTTTCTGTTCTTTGCGTTTTTCACTACCCAACATACATTTCTGGATCTCTTTCATGTTGAACACTAACGAACACAGCTTAGCTAAATGTAGCTTATGTGGTGCTCAGTCTTGCAGGGGACCAGGTTGGGTTATTCAGTTCTACATATTTTGGAATGGAGGCGTCAATGACCAACTGCAAATCATCCGCATGGCCGCTGCCCACAGGTTGAAAACCACTGGTAATGACTTATGGAACTTTGCACTTTATCCCCAAACCTCAAACACCCAAATATACACTTTTCTTCTACACCTCAAACCACAGGGATGAAGATATAAGCCTAAAATCGTACACACTGTTTATCGGGCACTGTGACATTATTTCCTGAAAGTATGAAGCAAATCTGAGATGGTCAGTCGGGAGGCCTCTGGTGATTTCACATGGATAAGATAAGATCAGATCACTTTATTGGCCATATACAATTTCTTGTATTAGGAATTTGTCTTGTCATATACCCCAACTTGCTCTCCATGAGACACACACACAGGGAGAAAAGCTTGGGGTCAGAACACAGGGTCAGCCATTTATACAGCACCCCTGGAGCAGTTGGGGTTAAGGGCCTTGCTCAGGGGCCCAACAGAATAGGGTTCCTCTGCTGGCCACGGCATATGAACCGGCAACCTTCCAGCTACAGGCGCAGATCCTGAGCCACAGTGCTACCACCCTTTTGGATTAACCCAAAAGCAAAGGAATTCTTGAAATAAACGTGAAATGGTAAACAGGATAATGTCAAGCCGTCGACAGATATTTGCTTTCTAATGTTTTCAAGTGCTCAGTGGTCTGAGGTGCAGGATCAAGTGAATATCGGGGTGTCTCTAGTGCTCTGTACTGGTCTGTCTAGGAAAATAATGTCATGGTGCCCAATAAATAGTGTGTAAAATGTTAGGCTTGTATCTTCATCAATGTGGTTTGAGGTGTAGAAGAAAAGTGTATATTTGCGTGTTTGAGGTTTGGGGATTCTGCTGTATTCATTGATCCTGGAGGAGAGGGAGTGTCTCTCTTTCTCTTGGTGTATTTGTGCTGCAGTCTCTGTCCAATGTTGTCTGCTCTACAATTACTGAAGTATCCAGTGTTCCCTTTCTGACCTCTTTGGATTAAGAACCAAGCAATGTGTATTAGCCTTCTGGAGAGACAGTCATTTTTGCTCAGTTGAAATCACTGCTTCATTGAACCAGCTCTTGGGGGAGCCAGAGCCTATCCCAGCTTGCAAGGGGATCAGTGTGGTATACAGCCTGGACAGGACATAACCCTCATATACATAGGCAGTTGGTATAGTCAGGGCAACTTGAGTTTTTTGTTCTGAGACACAGAAAACAGTCATAATTCAGGCACACTGGTTTAAACAAATATTTATTAACAATGAAAATACAGATGCAGCCATTCAAAGTGCGCGGCACAGACACGTACCACGGGTAATTGGCTACGTCATCGCGCGTCATACCGCGGTATGTGATTGGTTGACCGACAGGGGCACTCATGGTGCGTTGGTCAGTCGTAGAAAGATTTAAATGTCTTTACTGTGCCCGTTTAAGTATTGAATATTTATATGGAATTTTACCACTGAAGGGAAATCTTAGTAGCTGAGCATAAAAAGAATAGGAGCATAACGCGTGTGAAGGCCATAAACGATATTAATTTTGGAACATAAACATACAGTATTACAGTATATGGCTGGTCTCGGTACTTTAAAGAAAAAATACACACCAGTATTCCATTTCTCCCTAAACATTTTAAGCATCGAAGTCTTTAACTAACATGTGGAATAACGTGTATAAAAAGTGGTAGTTTTAAGCTTTTCTGCAAATACGCTCGATACCGGAGTCAACAAGCATACTTTTAGAATTTGATTAATAGGGAATATAATATGGAATCGCATATCTAAAGAAATTAATAACGATATAATTATATTCATGTTCTACAACACAATAGTACACGCTGTACGATGTCTGTTGATACTGTTTGTGTAGGGCTCTTTCACCCCTTCTTGTGACCTTGCGGGTGGTACTGTGGTCTAGGTGCCTGACTTGTAAACCACAGGTTGGGTGTTCAAATCCAGCTGGCGCCACAACTTTTCTTTTAACAAACATTTCTTTAAAAAAATAAAATAACAATGTTATGGACAATTAATTGATTTTTTATATTTCTAAATATCACAACATGTTCGAATTTAAGTCATTTTTTAATAACAATAAATAGTTGTAAATTGTAAATACGACGTTTACATTGCCGTTATTAATTTTTCACTTGAGTGTATGGAGGATTGTCAGCTGTCACTGAGAGCAGACCCCCCCTCTTAGGCTGCGCAAACGATCTTTTAGATTTTTATAGAGAAATGGAGGCTGTACAGTATGCGTTACAATATAAACATTTACTGTCAAACTTTAAATCAGCAATTGATTTAAAGACGATCTGTCAAAGCGCAATGAAACCTATTACTTGATTCTTATGGACGCCTGGTCCCACCAGGGATTAAAAAAAACCTTGCAATCGCGTATCTAAAGAAACAACAGTATAACTATGTTCATGCACAAACAGTAGCATGTTACATTATTAGTTTGGGGGTCTCCTCTTGCCACAAAGCTCTAAATTGCAGTTTGAGTGCGGTTTTTGACTTTTTTTAAATTACAACCCATAAATAAAGCTGATACTGGTTAGACTTTTAATTATTTTAAACTGTATTACAGCAGCACAATGCACAATGCAACGTAAATCCCTACCTTTGTCTTCTGCGTAATAATGTTCACCTCTCTGTCCAGCAAATTAACAATAGTAATAATAATGAACTTTATTGTACATAGCGCCTTTAAAGGTGGCTCCTCAAAGCGCTTTACAGAATAAAAACAATAACAACAATACTGTTAGGCTGGGCAAACGATTTTTAATTTTAAAAAAAAAAGAAATAAAAAATGAGATATAATGTGTTCTGGCTTAGACATTGCACGACTTTAAAACCTATAAAAACAGATTTCGAGAGTTAATAACCACTTTTTATGCGCGAAAAACGGGTGATCTTTTGCAGCTGTTTCACTGTTTTAAACGAATAAGAAATTAGATTGCTCATAAATCTAATCACTTATTCTACATAAACACAGCGTAATTGCTCTCTGAAAATGCTCTTTTTCTTGTTCGTTTTGGAGTTCTTGATCGAAACTGATTTGAGATGTCAGAACGGATTTATTTTCTGTGTATTTCTGTGTGCGCATTTCCTACATTGCTTCGTTTGTCGAGATTTTAACTTTATATTTAGGCTCAGGATTTCAACTATAAATCGTACACTAATTACTAGCAGTAAATACTGATGTTTTGCTCCCTCTTACCACAAACATATATATGTATTATAGCTGGAATAAACTTTTTTTCGTACGTGTCTCTACCTACTGCGACTCAAACACGGAATGCTTAAAGATGGCAACAAGTCAGGCACCCAGAGGTGGGGGGTGCGTCTTTCCGCCTCCATAACTAAAATGCCAAATAGGAGTGGCCCAGCGCGGTTTTCATCACTCTCTGCGGGAGTGCTGGCTGTGACGAATTAAACCGGTTTCACAGGTATTTTCAAAGTAGAAGGGGGCGAGTCTTCCAGCGATTGCAGATCAGATCAGATTCCCTTCCCCCCACAGAAAGACAGACAAATGTTTTCACTGCTTATTAGTCGCTATTCACCGCTCGGCGAGCAGCTCCAATTTCAGGTGTAAGCGATAAAAATACTGTATATTTAGCTGAAAAGCTGTACAATGCAAGAATTTCATTACCCTAGTAGGTTTCGTGAAAAAGCTACAGGTGTGCAATCGTTTTTATTTTTAAATACATTTTAGCAAAGTCATGTACCATAAAAGTATGGTAATTAAAAACCATTAATACTTTCGCTTGGGTTTAAATAAAGTCGGTGTTTTCTCTTTTGGCTAGACTTGACTATTTAGCCATGAGATATACAATAGATTGTCATTAAACAACCTTATGTTTATTAATCTTCCTTGTTATGCACAGTGGGAATGATAATGTAATGATAATTAATTGAATCACAGAGTGCTCATAAGCTGATACCCTGGATTCTCTCCAGACACAGCTGTATGAGCTCCACCAGTCAGGACAGGAGGCTCTACTGTACACAGAGAGGGGCGGGAGGGGAGAACAAGCCGATACCTTGGCTGATACCCTGGCCTGTGTCTCCAGACACAGCTGGATGAGCTCCACCAGTCAGGACAGGCAAATAAGATACACTCTACAGACATTCACAACAGCGACATATCATAAAACATTTGCACATATTGTTAAATTATTACTTGTTTTTCAGGAAGTTAGAAAACACTTGAATTACTTATCCAGTCTCTCGAAATAAAATTATTTTTCAGGCAATGTAACTAACGTAGGGCAATATGTTTTTTTTTAATCTAACATTGACAGCCACATCTTAAATCTTGTCAGTCAGCTCTTTTTTCTCTATTTGAATTGTGGTGATTCAAATAACTTGGGATAACAAGTGGTCTCAAAGTCACAGAGCTCACAGAGCTTCAACAACAGATAACAACTTTCTTAGTCCTTCCTTAGTCTTCCTAAAATTGTTAGACGGGGTGGGGGGCACTCGGGAATGTGAGTTATGCGAGTTAGATTATGAATGAATAAAAACATTTTATTAAAAACACGTTTGCATTTGTTTGGGAGCTATATTATGTATTTTTCATATATAAGATATAATTATGTGTTCCTGCTTACACATTGCACGACTTTAAAAGCTATAAAAACAGGTTTCGATTCGTGTCTTTTTCACATTATCTGGCGAGCCTTGTTTTGTCAAAGAACCAGAGATCAAACCAGAGATCTCGCTTTCAAAGGACAGCACAGACTTTCAAAAGGCCGCAAATGTATTAGCAAGGGTTAATTGCACTATGGACCGCACAAAGAAATGTAAAATAGTCTTCTTTAGGTGTGAGGGCAGGAGTGGATTGCAGCAGGCATACACAGCAAATAACAAGAAAACAAAGAACAGGGCAGGTGAGACGAGTATCCAAACAGTGAGTGATCAGAAAAAGGAAACAATTGTTACGCCTGGCTTTTCGACGCAATTTTTTTTTAACTTCCTAAATGTTATGGAGGCGGAAAGACGCACCCCCCACCTCTGGGTGCCTGACTTGTTGCCATCTTTAAGCATTCCGTGTTTGAGTCGCAGTAGGTAGAGACACGTACGAAAAAAAGTTTATTCCAGCTATAATACATATATATGTTTGTGGTAAGAGGGAGCAAAACATCAGTATTTACTGCTAGTAATTAGTGTACGATTTATAGTTGAAATCCTGAGCCTAAATATAAAGTTAAAATCTCGACAAACGAAGCAATGTAGGAAATGCGCACACAGAAATACACAGAAAATAAATCCGTTCTGACATCTCAAATCAGTTTCGATCAAGAACTCCAAAACGAACAAGAAAAAGAGCATTTTCAGAGAGCAATTACGCTGTGTTTATGTAGAATAAGTGATTAGATTTATGAGCAATCTAATTTCTTATTCGTTTAAAACAGTGAAACAGCTGCAAAAGATCACCCGTTTTTCGCGCATAAAAAGTGGTTATTAACTCTCGAAATCTGTTTTTATAGGTTTTAAAGGCGTGCAATGTCTAAGCCAGAACACATTATATCTCATTTTTTATTTCTTTTTTTTTAAAATTAAAAATCGTTTGCCCAGCCTAACAGTATTGTTGTTATTGTTTTTATTCTGTAAAGCGCTTTGAGGAGCCACCTTTAAAGGCGCTATGTACAATAAAGTTCATTATTATTACTATTGTTAATTTGCTGGACAGAGAGGTGAACATTATTACGCAGAAGACAAAGGTAGGGATTTACGTTGCATTGTGCATTGTGCTGCTGTAATACAGTTTAAAATAATTAAAAGTCTAACCAGTATCAGCTTTATTTATGGGTTGTAATTTAAAAAAAGTCAAAAACCGCACTCAAACTGCAATTTAGAGCTTTGTGGCAAGAGGAGACCCCCAAACTAATAATGTAACATGCTACTGTTTGTGCATGAACATAGTTATACTGTTGTTTCTTTAGATACGCGATTGCAAGGTTTTTTTTAATCCCTGGTGGGACCAGGCGTCCATAAGAATCAAGTAATAGGTTTCATTGCGCTTTGACAGATCGTCTTTAAATCAATTGCTGATTTAAAGTTTGACAGTAAATGTTTATATTGTAACGCATACTGTACAGCCTCCATTTCTCTATAAAAATCTAAAAGATCGTTTGCGCAGCCTAAGAGGGGGGGTCTGCTCTCAGTGACAGCTGACAATCCTCCATACACTCAAGTGAAAAATTAATAACGGCAATGTAAACATCGTATTTACAATTTACAACTATTTATTGTTATTAAAAAATGACTTAAATTCGAACATGTTGTGATATTTAGAAATATAAAAAATCAATTAATTGTCCATAACATTGTTATTTTATTTTTTTAAAGAAATGTTTGTTAAAAGAAAAGTTGTGGCGCCAGCTGGATTTGAACACCCAACCTGTGGTTTACAAGTCAGGCACCTAGACCACAGTACCACCCGCAAGGTCACATGAGGATTGATGAAACAGCCCCAGTTTTAACAGACAGTTTAAACACAAACAGTATCAACAGACATTGTACAGCGTGTTCTATTGTGTTGTAGAACATGAATATAATTATATCGTTATTAATTTCTTTAGATATTAAATTCTAAAAGTATGCTTGTTGACTCCGTTATCGAGCGTATTCACAGAAACGCTTAAAACTACCACTTTTTATACATGTTATTTCACATGTTAGTTAAAGACTTCGGTGCTTAAAATGTTTAGGGAGAAATGGAATACTGGTGTGTATTTTTTCTTTAAAGTACCGAGACCAGCGATATACAGTTTACATACTGTAATACTGTATGTTTATGTTCCAAAATTAATATCGTGTATGGCCTTCACACGCGTTACAGTATGCTCCTATTCTTTTTATGCTCAGCTACTATGATTTCCCTTCAGTGGTAAAATTCCATATAAATATTCAATACTTAAACGGGCACAGTAAAGACATTAAATATACATATACATACTGTATACAGTACAGTTTTGCATACAGTTATGTTTATGTTCCTAAATCAATATCTTTTATGAGAATATGAAAGGCATGGTGAATCGGAGATTCTCAAAAATTACTGTACTTTGCATGATTGGAAACAAATGCGTGATTGGATCAACAAAATGCTGTGGTGTTACTTTTACAAAGACGGTCAATGAAAAAAAGAATGTGGACCAGGGCAATACTTTGAGTTTACAGCTTGTCCAAGGTCATTCATTATAAATACTGCTAGTAATATCTTCGGTAAAGACTTTCATGGCGACAGCTCAAACATGAGAGGTTGAGCTTTATTAGCTCCACCTTGTGGAAATTCCGGATACTATTATTTTACCTGCGTTATCATGCGGTATCATGCGGTTCTATGCGAGAATAAACGGTATTAATACCGTAACTTGCGGTATACCACGTGAAGCGCACTGCAAAATAATGCGGTATCGCCTTGTAGTGGCAATGCTTGTTAATAAGACAGAATTAAGTGTTGCTGTGCTTTCCCAAATGAGGCCCCATCTCTCTCTTCATCTCTGTGGTGCAGCCACAGAGAAACTATTCATGCAGGCTGATTTAAAGATGTTTTCTTTTGATAAGGGACAGCTCCCAAATGGGGATGCACTTAGCTAAGCCTGGCTATCATGATCAATGGTCATCCATTGGTGCCTAAAAGTCTGCAAGATTCCAAGGGAGAGCCTCATCCAAGTGGTTTACAACCCCAAGGTCAGAGGGCATGGTTACTCATCATCAGCCAATCAGGAACTGGTAGGGCCAAGTAACCCACATGGGTCTCTGATGCCCTTGAGACTTTCAGCCAATGAACGAGCTGAAGTTCCTCCAGGTAAAAACAGGCAACACAGAGCTCCAAGATTTAAAAAGAACTATTCTAGAGGCAATTCTAAAGGGAATTCTAAGGAGAATTCCAGGGGTGCGAGACAGTTCCAGGGCAGGACAGCCCAGGAGCAGAAAGGCTCCCAAGGGCAGGACATTCTCGCAGTGCGCCTCCTGACCATCCTGAGACTCAGCCCGGACAACCACGGAATGGCCAGTGTGTCCGAGTGCCAGAACTTTCCTTTGTTCTAAAAGTCGAGAGCGGAGGTTGCCAGAGAGTAACCAGAGGATACACCTGAGGTTAGCATCAGCAGCAAGCCTCGTGAACAGGTTGGAACTGTGGACAGCTGAATCAGTATTCAGAACTAGCGCTTCATCAGGAACAAACCGGTCCTCTTCCTGACTTGCTGGGACCCACAGTCATCTTTTCTCCTGTGCACAAACTTTGCTAGTTAAAGCCAACACTAACTAGCCGGTCAGTGAGCATCAGCAGCGCACCGTCGCAAGCCGCACAGCACAGCCTGGCACGGAGCCAGAGAGCCCGCAGGAGATCTGAATCCCCAGAGATTGGATGAGTATTCAACTTCACTGCGTTACTGCTCGAGAATTCAATTGTTATCCCAACCAGTTGATATCAATTTAATTCCTAAGAGTTATGTACTTGTTTGAGTATCTAAGGTAGAAGTTGTAACCAAGTTCAATTACGAAACGGTCTAAATGAATGATATACCGAACGTATGTCTTCTTGATATGTGTAACTCTTCGTAACTGACTGAATATATACCTTTTGTATTCTGATAACCCTCACGATAAGATCTGTTAGGTTTATATGCATATTTTATGTATTAATAAATGTATTCTTGTGTATTAGTACCTGTGTGTGTGCGTTGTTTGAGTTATATCGCATGGTTGGATTCTAAAGCCATTAAAAGAATCATTTTGTGATTTACGGCTACAATTAATAATTGTCCCCGTAAATGCCCAAATCCTACAGAACTGGTGCCTCGTGAGAGCACACTACAGCCTGCTTGTTTTGAATGGCTGCATCTGTACACACACTAAACTACACACACACAATAAACTTACAACATGCAAGTTAGGCAATTTACCAATAAGGCATCCCAGATGCCTACCTCCAAATCACCCAGAAAAACATGACTTCTGCTAAGTATTCAACTCTTAAATAGCTCCTACAAAAGCCAAAAGAAGAGATCAGCTCACTTCAAAACTAAAATCAACGCTACCTGCTGTTAAATATCTCTTCCTCTGTTAATCTGATTATATCAAATTAATGGGAACCTATCTCTTCATTCTCAAAATGCCCCCACTAATAAGGAGATGCCATTTTTAACCAAGGGATTCTTTACACGGCAATCAGGTATCTCTGTGTTGTAACAGAAAGAATAAGGTTCTGGATCCCGAGATGAAGTTAAACAGATGAGTTTATTGCATGCATGGAACAATAAAGCCGAAGTCTTGTTTCCCGCAAGAAACAACAAAACCGAAATATTGTTCCAAGTGCTGGTACAAACTTTAGGTTTATATATCCTTTCCTCTCTGCTTCTGACGTCACTGTTATTATGGTAAAGGGGGGAGGTCACGTGTTTGGCCAGTTTACAGCTTTTTGGCCAAATGGTCAGGGATTAAGTCCCCAGGGGGTTCCCTAGCTCTCCTAGCTCGCATCTGGAATCCTTATCAGTTAACCCCCTTTCCTGCCATAAACTCCTGTTGCTTAGAAGTCTAAGTCTAAGTCTGCTAGAAGTCCTTCATGCAGAAAGGACTTAAAGTTAACATCTTGTATCTTTCTTCATCTGAAACTACAGAATAACAGACTCTCTTAACAGGGTTTCAGATATTGAGCTCCAGTCTGCTCTTTCCTGGTGATCTGAAACAAGGAACTCCTGCTTTCATGTTCTCTTGTCTCTTCTGTTCTTCTCCTAGTTGTCATTTTCTTGTATGCTGTCTTTCTGGACTGCTGATTAACACTTAATTTACTCATTTACCCTTAATTTAATTAACTAAGGTAAACCAAACCATTGTATCTAAACCAAGGTGAACTTTACAATTGCTTGGATCTGAATCGGGGCCTTTCACATCCCAGCAAACATCTCCTTTGCTCTGAAGCTTTAAATGTTGATAATAGCCAAGAGTTATCCGTCATATCTACATTCACTTCTTAATATTATTTTATAAAATTTGATAGTTTTGTATTTATCAGGGCTTGAAATTCATTCAAACTAAAATTATTGTCCTTTTCCTCAGTTTTTCTCTTCCTCATTCATGCTTTCTCTTCTCAATTCAACTTTATTTGTCATTATACTTAAACATAGTATGCATAGTATAGTGAAAAGTGTTTCTCATTAGTCTCTCAGGTGCAGTATATACATAGAACAGAAGGCAAGACAATAGACAGTAATACCATAAAAATAACAGTGTAAACAACAGTATGGTGCCAGTGCAAAATTGTCAGAAACTGTGCAAATACGCAAACAGAGAAAAGTATACAAACAGGACAAAATCAGTGCAAAAGTATTTGGCAAACAGTGCAAAAATAATATGGCGATTAATAAATAGTACAACTAGTACAGTTTTAAGTACAAAACTCCATCTGCCTCTGGTGTTCTCTGTCTAAACTATATAGTGCCTTCAGAAAGTTTTCACCCCCCATTGATTATGTCTTGTTCTGCTGTGTTGCAAAGTCAAATTTTTTTATTTTTTTTATTTTTAGAGAACAAAACAAAACCATTTTACATATGAACATCCATTATTCAGTCTTACATTGCAGGCACAAATTCCTGTTTGTTCCTCTAATTTTTTACAATTATATAACTTTTTAACAAAACTATATACATTCAAAAGAAGGAAGATGTATACATTTATGAATATGAAAAGGGAGTAGACTATATAAATGTATCTTATTAAATTTCAGTTATTCTGTATCTCAACAAAATCTGACCAAAATCTGAGGTTTAATGTACTGAACCCATCTAGACCAATATTTGACAATTTTTTTCATTTGTAATTTTAGTGAAAATGTTATTTTTTCATTATATATATTTCTTTTATTAATTCAATCCAATCATTCATTGTTGGTAGATCTGTGAGAAGCCACTTTCTTGTTATAGCTTTCTTCCCTGCTGATATAAGGACTCCAAACAAATGTTCATATGTTCCACTCCAATCAAAATCCAGTTTACCAAAATATAAAGCCTCAAATGTAAAGGGTACATTCCTTTCAAATATAGTTTCCAGGGCCTCATGTAATTCCTTCCAGAAAAGCCTTATTTTAGGGCAGCTCCAGAATATATGCCAATGACTACCTTGGTTTTCGCACTGTCTCCAACACTTAGAGTTCCTCAGTATGGTGCGCCTTCTGACTCGGGAGTAATGAAAAATCGAACAATGTTTTTCCAGCAAAACTCTCACCATAAATGCGAGTTAGTACATCTCCATTGAAATTCACAAATTTTAAGCCACTCTTCATTCGAAATTCTAACTTCACTTTCTTTCACCCATTTATCTTTTATATACTCTGTAGAATATGATTTATTTTCCATAAAACTTTTATATAATCTAGATATAATACCTTTACCTAATTCTGATTTGTAGGCTTCTGTAACTATTTTCACTACTCCATCATTAACAATATCTAAATCTCCCCTTATAATCTCCTTATTAAAATAATGGCGCATTTGAAGATATCTATAAAAATCTGAATTCTCCAAATTATGTTTCTCCTTCAAATACTGAAAACTTTGTAGCTGATTCTTATCCATTATATTACAAAATGCAGTTATTCCTTTTGTAATCCAAAATTAAAATCTATTATCCAACTTATTTGGTTTAAACTCCGTATCATAGGCGCACCATCTGAGTATCTTTACTGCCTCACCTAAATTATACTCTTTTGTGATCATATTCCATGTCCTTAATTGAAACTTTATCCATGGA
The DNA here is from genome assembly GCF_055471065.1 of Atractosteus spatula. Lineage (NCBI taxonomy): Eukaryota > Metazoa > Chordata > Actinopteri > Semionotiformes > Lepisosteidae > Atractosteus > Atractosteus spatula. The sequence continues at coordinate 13,299,246 of NC_142732.1, read as the reverse complement.
TTGAATATTTTTTCAGTGATTTTGTCTAAATTTCTATTACCTAATAATGCCTGAATTGGGGGGCTATTTACAAGGGACAATTCAATATCTTTCCATCTGGCTTGATATTCTGGATTACAGGAATTAATGAGAGGTTTAACCTGAGATGCATAATAATAATCTTTTAAATTTGGTAAAGCCATACCCCCTTTATCTTTTGAAAGTTGCAATGTTTTGAATCTAATTCTTGGTTTTCTCCCCTGCCAAATAAACCTAGAAATCATCTTATCCCATTCTGAAAATTGTTTTGCAGAGACTTCTACAGGGAGAGCTTGTAATAGAAAGAGTAACCGAGGCAGTAGATTCATTTTTACAGATTCAGTTCTAGAACTGAAACTCATAAAGGGGATTAGGCTCCATTTCGATATATCTGCTTTAATTTTAGTTATAAGGGGTCCATAATTAATTGTTGCTAATACCGAAATATCTTTTGGTAAATAGACTCCTAAATATCTCATTGAACTTTGGTCCCACTTAAGGTGGTATTTGCCTTTTAATAAATCAGGAGGGTTGTAATTAAAAGTTAGAATTTGTGTTTTTTGAACATTTAACTTATAGCCTGCCAGCAAGCCAAAGCTATCTAAGAGTTTCATTACTTCTAGAAATGAACTAGTGGGATCCTCCAGATATAATAAAACGTCATCTGCGTACAGTGCTATCTTGTGCTCATTACCTTGTATAGAAATACCTTTTATTTTGTTATTTTGTCTTATCCACTGGGCTAGTGGCTCTATATATAGAGCAAAAAGCAATGGAGATAAAGGGCAGCCTTGTCTAGTCCCTCGTTCTAAAGTTATTCTATCAGATAAATAACCATTTATCTTAATTCGTGCTGTTGGTCTATCATATAAAGTTTGAATACCTTTAATAATATTTTCACAAAACCCAAACCTACCTAAAACTCTATAGAGGTATTTCCAGCTTACAGAGTCAAAAGCTTTCTCAGCATCTAGGCTTATCAAAGAAGCTTCTTAATTATGTTGCTGAATATGGTTCATGATATGCAATGTGCGTCGAATGTTATCATGGGTTTGTCTATTTTGAATAAACCCTGTTTGATCATAGTATATCAAATGAGGGAGAATCTTTTCAATTCTTTTAGCCAGTATTGCTGTATAAATTTTATAATCCACATTAAGGACTGAGATTGGTCTGAACGATCCACAATCTAATCTATCTTTCCCCTCCTTAGGGATAACTGAGATGATAGCCTCTCTCCATGATGGGGGCATTTTCCCATCAATTAATGCCGAATTACAAGCAGAAAGAAGATTTGGTATTAATTCTGCTCGGAAGGTTTTATACCATTCTGAATTAAAACCATCAGTTCCAGGTGATTTATTAGCTCTGAGGCTCGTAAATCACTGAATTCAATTCTTCTAGTGTTATAGTCGTTTTTAATATATAATTTTGATCTTCCGTAAGAGTTGGTAAACTGAGAGTTTCCAGAAAAGTATCCATCTTTTCTTCACTTTCTGAATTGTGTTGTGTATATAATTTTCTGCAATAATTTGTAAAAGTGTTTTGAATTTCTTCCCATTTATATAATACAGCATTACAGTTCTGGTCCCTTATTTTATATATTGTATTATTGGTCTGTTGTTTTTTTAATTTTCTTGCCAACAGCTTTAGTGATTTTGACCCTGATTCATAATATTTTTGTCTAGTAAATATATATATATTCAATTTCCTGTGTATATAAGACATCTATTTTGTTTCTAAGCTTCTTTATTTCTTGCATGATTTTTGAATCCTGTTTTTCTTGATGTTTTTTCTCCACCTCTTTTAACTTTATATTCAGATTAGATAATTGTAGTTGCTTTACCTTCTTCTTATGACTGCTCAGAGCAATACTTTTCCCCCTTATAACTGCCTTTAATGTATCCCATATCATCTCTGGTCTCACTTCCCCATTATCATTCTCCTCCAAAAATAATTTTATTTCTTGTTTTATCTGTTCTTTACATTGTGGATCGTTCAACAGACTTGAGTTCATCCTCCATGTTGTATCTCCCCGATTATTACTTAATCGTATGGACAATGACATAGGAGCATGGTCTGAAAAATCAATTCTACCAATATCACAATCTTGGATCCTATGTCTATCTCTCTTGTGTATAAAAAAAATAATCAATCCTTGAATATACCAAATGAGGGAAGGAATAGTGAGTGTAATCCCGCCCACTTGGATAGAAATCTCTCCAAAGATCTATTATTCCCATTTCCCCCATCAGTACATTAATCTTTTTATACAGTGACTTATCTCTCCGAGAAGATATATTTGTAGAATCAAGCCTGGGGTTAAGACGCACATTCCAATCACCTCCACAAATCAGTATCCCTTGTGCATTAACCATCAAATCGACCATTTTTTTATAAAAATTAAAATCACTACCAGGTGGAGCATATACATTAAGTAATGTTAGTAATTCCCCTTCAATTTTTCCCAATACTAATACATATCTCCCCTCCTTATCTTTAACTTCTGTAAGCAACTCAAATTGAACCTTTTGAGATATCAGTATAGCCACTCCTCTCCTATGGCCAGATTTATATGAGGAGAAATAGATTTTTGAGAAACCCATTCTCCTTAATTTCTCATGTTCCAATACACTCAAATGTGTTTCTTGTAAAAAAGCAATATGAGCCCCTTCTTTCTTTATTTTAGACAAAATCTTACTTCTCGTAATAGGGTTAAGTACTCCATTAACATTAAATGTAACTATTTTAAGGTCTTGCTTGGACATATTTTATGTAAATGGTAAAACTTTCAAAATCTCTCCCATACAACATATGTTTCATATTGTTAAACATCCTCTTCCTATCATTTTTTTCTAATAATGCACCACAATCAAAAAACACAATAAACAAAAACATTAACCAAACAATCTTAAACAAAACTGTATCCATCTCTGTCTCTTTCACAGTACTTTCTTCCAACTGTGGGGTTCTTTTCAAACGAACCGTATGTGGGCTTCTCTCCTTTTTTTCTTAAAAAAAAAGGGGAAAGTCCATTAGGGAAATCCTCCTTCTCCTCTGGAGGAGGGCCCTTAAGCAGGCGGCGCGGTGGCAAATTCAAACTTATATTATAAAGAGAAAAAAAAAGGAGTGTAACCAGAAAAATAAAAAGTCACTCTGGTCGTAATCACCAAGTATCTGTCCCAACATTTACAAATTCTCTTAAAACATCGCAGGAAACTTATTTAAAAAAAAACCCTTAACTATGAAATCACGACCAACTTTTAACAACTCACTGTATCCAATTTCTTTAATCTTGCGAGGGGGGTCTTCTCCTGAAACTCTGTAATTTCTCCTGATATTGCTGTTTCGAGGACTGGTCTTTCCCAGGACCACCCCGTCTTCCAGCCTTCTGCCAAGTAAACAGTCGCTCGATTTCTTCTTCCAGTGTAGGCGCTGGCTGTATAACTTGTACTTTAAGACCCTGCTCTGCCATGTCCTTTGTGGCTTCTGCTGCCGAATGGTATAGGCAGGTGCCGTCTTCGTAAAACACCCGCAACCTCGCTGGAAATGGAGTCTGAAATTTTATTTTCTGCGATTTTATTTTTCAGCACCTTTTTTACTTCAGAATATTCCATATGTTTTTTTAGTACTGTCGGGGGGTAATCATGATCCACATAAAATCGTTTGTTATTGTGGAAGAGTTCTTTCTTTTGCCAAGCTTTACACAACACTTCCTCTTTCATCTTGTAGCTTAAAAACTTGGCGACAATGGAGCGCGGTTTGGCGTCAGGGCCTTTAGGTCTCGGCGCTAACGCTCTATGCACCCTTTCAATTCCCAGTTCCACGTCCTTCGGTAAATCAAGTTCCCCCCTTAGCAGATTTTCAAGGAAGGTGACCATGCAGCGACCCTCCGATTCTTCGGGAATTCCGTAAATCCGAATGTTTTCTCTGCGTGATCTTCCTTCCTGGTCTGTTAATTTAGTTTCTAAAGTAATTTGTCGTTGCAAGAGTTTCTTTATCGCAGTTTCTGTTGTTAAGACCCTTGTTTCCACTTCTTCGATCTGTCCCTCTGCTTTATCCAGTCTCTTATTAACCTTGCTCAGCTCCTGTTTAATATCCATAAGCTGCTCTTTATTATCCCGTCTGAAGTCTCTAAGTTCGTATAATATTTTCTGAAGACTGGCATCTGCGCTATCTTGTTCAGAGTCCGTTGAGCTACTTCAACTATGGTCTGAAGTTGCAATTTCAACATTTTCCACGGTCGTTAGTTTTCTCCTGCTTCTCCTGACAGCCCCTTCAGCCATAGTTATTATTTTTTCAAACGTAATGTAGAAAAAAAACACTTTTTCAGGGCTTTATTACAAAGTTGCCGGGCGATCCGTATTATGCTGCCTTTCCCGTCCGCATTCTAACCGGAAGTCCTGCAAAGTCAAATTAAAGCACATTTAAATGGGATTTTTTCCCCTCCTGTAGAAGTAATTCTCTATAATGTTAAAATGAAATAAAGTATTTTGTTGTCTTCACAATTATATGAAAAATAAAAATCTGGAAATTACTTAATTGATAAGTATTCACCCCCTTTGCTTTCACAACCTAAATTGGGTGAGGTATTGAATTATCTTAAGAAATCACACTAAATACGTTAACAAGGTACACCCTGTGTTCATTTTGAATCCACCTGTGTTCAATTGCTTGATTGTACAATGAATATCACTGACTTTGTGAGGTCTCACAACTCAAACAGCAGATCAGATCAGTCCTGCTGTCATGAAGACCAAGGAGCTGCCTGTGAAATTTTGATAAGAAGTTGTTAGGAGGAAAAAGGCTGGTGAAGGTTATAAAAAGATTGGCAAAGCTTTGAACCTTTCTAGGAGCACCGTGTAGTCCATTGTAACAAAAAACTTGGCACAACCCAGACACTACGAAGATCAGGCCATCCTACCTAATTGAGAAACTGGACAAAAATTGCCAGAGAAGTGTGACCAAGAGGCCAGCTACAACACTGACAGAGTTGCAGAGCTCTTTGGCTGAAATGTTCAGACATCAACAATCTCTTCGACACTTCACAGATTCGGCATCTTTGGGAGAGTGGCTAGAAGGAAGCCACTTCTGAGAAAGGCCAACATTAAGTCACGCCTAGAGTTTGCTAGAAGGCATGTGACAAAACCTGAAACCTTTTGGAAGAACATTTTGTGTTCTGATGAGACTAAAGTTGAGCTCTTTGGCCTAAAAGCAAAGCGCTATGTTTGGCGCAAACCAAATACAGCCCAACACCCAGGTAACACCCATCCCTACCTTCAAGCATGGTGGTGGCAGCATCATGCTCTGGGGTTGCTTTTCAGCAGGAGGATCTGGAAAGCTTGTTGCCATCAAGGGCAACATGGATGGAGCCAAATACAAGCAAATCCTTGAGGAGAACCTGTTTCAGTCAGCCAGAGATCTACGTTTAGGGCAAAGATTCATTTTCCAGCAGGACAATGACCCAAAGCACAGGACCAACACTATCAAGGAATATAAAGAAGGTTAGTATACTGGAATGGCCTAGCCAGACTGTGAACTTGAATCCAATTGAAAATGTGTGGTATGACCTGAAAATTGCTGTCCACTGACGCAATTAGAGAAACTTTGCATTGAAGAAAGAGCAATAATTCCACAATCTAAATGTGCAAAGCTCATACAGACATACCCAAAAAGACTCACGGCTGTAATTGCTGCTAAAGGACTATGTACAAAATATTGCCTTGGGGGGCTGAATACTTTTGTAAATGAGAAATGTAAGTCTTTCATTCTGGAGAAACTAATGTTCTTGAAAATAAAAGTTTTGATTCATAAATGTGTTGAATTTATTGTGTTATTGAAGGGAGCAAAAATGATTTAAATGTGTTAAATTCTGGAGGTTTAACAGGGACAAAATGAGAAAAAATTCAAGGGGGTGAATACTTACTGAAGGCACTGTACTTTATTGTTCTTCTCCTCAATCTCTCTCCCCGCTGTCTCCCTCGGTTTTTCCCTGTTCTGCTTTTCTTTCCACTTTATAACTGCCCTGTTGAAATTAAACTGTCCTCAAGGAGGCCCAAGCTCTGAAATGAGCATCAGATTTGTGATGTTTGTGTTATTCAGTGAATTTCTGAATTTTGTTCTATTCTATTTTGTGCACTGAATCCACTTGCAACTGGTATAACTCCCATGGCTATTTGAAATAGCTTCTCCATTTCAGTGAACACACCAGTCTCTGTAAACTATTGAAAGGAAAATGAAGCATATGTATCATTGGACACGATACCTTGCTTCTTTGTGAACTCTGATCTAGCTTCCTCTGTACTTACAGTAGACGAGAAGTGTTTCAAGTTTCTCTTAATTAATAATTAATAATTGCTTACACTTATATGCACTTTTCTGGACACTCCACTCAAAGCCCCACAGGTAATGGGGACTCCCCTCCACCACCACCAATGTGCAGCATCCACCTGGATGATGCGATGACAGCCATAGTGCACCATAACGCTCACCCCACATCAGCTATCAGGGAGGAGGAGAGCAGAGTAATGTCGCCAATTCAAGATGGGGATTATTATTGGCCATCATTGGTAAGGGCCCATGCGAAATTTGGCCAGGACGCTGGGGTTACACCCCTAGTCTTTTTGAGAAGCACCCTGGGATTTTTAACGACCACAGAGAGTCAGGACGTCGGTTTTACATCTCAGCCGAAGGACGGCGCCTGTTTAGAGTATAGTGTCCCCCTCACTATACTGGAACATTAGGACCCACATGGACCGCAGGGTGAGCGCCCCCTACTGACCCCACTAACACCTCTTCCAGCAGCAACCTTAGTTTTTCCCAGGAGGTCTCCCATCCAGGTACTGACCAGGCTCATACCTGCTTAGCTTAAGTAGGTTGCCAGTTGTGAATTGCAGAGTGATATGGCTGCTGGCGTGATGGATCTTCTGTCCATGGATCTTGGACCATAAAGGCTCTCTTGGCCATAAAGGCTGAAATCTCCAGTAGACTGGCACCCCATGTATCTGCTTTTCATGTTCTAAAAAGGTAGGCTTCTGTGTATGGCAGTCACACAGTTTGTCTCTTTTAAAATTGTTACCTTCAAGAGAGCTGAAAAAGTCCTGCTCTGAAGGACCAGGATGGACTAATATCTCTCTCAGTGCCTTTTTAGTACTCTGAACCATAGGGTGGACTATGGAGAAGTCCAAGTCTTCCCTTGGAAAATGCTTAGAGAGAAGGGACTATATGCACCAGTACATCTTTCATCCAGTGATAGAGGGCCACAAAATTGAATTGTCTGACAGCAATAAGACCTTTGGCTTTATCAGAGTCCTGCATGCTGGAGGCAGCCATGTGTTCTAGCACATTTCCCAGGGCTTTTAGTGATCTGCAAACAACTGACACTGCACTCTGTACATGGCTGAGTAAACGTAAGAGTTGGCTTCTTGAGTTGTTTCTGCAACTCATGAAGCTTGTTGCTTCTTATAGCGGAGTTGCTAAATTTAAACAAAAAAAGTGCCCTCACGTCTTGCTGGAACCTTTTCACTTGTTGCACAGCTGCATCACTTGGAGCAAGGGCAAGCTGGTGAGCTGTGTAGGGCAATCCGGTTAATTCTGAATTGAATTCTTCCTGCAGTTTTTGAACAACTCCTTGGTGGTTTCCTGTCATAACAGCATCTCCATCTGTGCATACTGCAACACGTTTGCTTCCATTTATATATATTTTTTCGCTCATTATGTTGCTTTATATCTTGAAAAATGTTTTTTTCCCTTCCATTTGAAATTTCTGAGTTTCTAAAAAACTTTGTTTTCACCTTGTTTCCGTGTATGTACCTTACAGAAGTATTAAGCCGCTTACTGTGCTTACAGTTGTGAGAAAAAGATTGTGAACCATTTGGAATTATCTGGATTTCTGCATGAATGGCTCCTAAAATGTGATCTGATCTTCATCTAAGTCATTAATAAAGTCTTATTTCACAAAAACACACACTTGACTTAGATGAAGATCAGATCACGTTTTAGGAGCTATTCATGCAGAAATCCATATAATTCCTAAGGGTTCACAAACGTTTTTCTCACGACTGTATATCAGTGGACCCATACAATATTAAGGAAAACACAGGACTTGTACCCACAGTGGCATCTAACTCTTCTAAGAGTGTGCTTGCTAAGAGATAGCGTGATGCATTTCTGACAAACCTTTGTCATTCCGTAGTTTGATCCGTCAATCTTAAGACACTTCAAAGAAGAACATTCCATTTCTTTCATGAATCTCACGAGTTCCATGAAATTTGAATTGGCTAACTCGTTTTTTGCAACAAATTACGCCACTTTAAGTAGCCTTTTTACCTCTTCCTTGCCATACAATTGTGCGGCTTCGATTGCGCCAGCCATAACATTCTTAGACGATTCTGCTTCACGTTTTCTTTTGAGTGCTGCATTATGAGCAACTGCGTTTGAGTATCTAATTTATATAAACGTTTTGTAACATTGGCTAGCAAACCTCACACTACTAAACATGTCGCAAACTGAGCAGCTCATTTCTCCGTCTTTCATTTCAAGGCCACAGGTATATTTTCAGCCAACGTGCCTGAATCATATCTTTGCATGCTTTTTCCTCGCTGTTTCTTTTGTAAATCTCCTCATACCCGTCATTAACATTTTTCAGCGTCTGCTGTTTTTTCTGTGGGGACTCGCCTTATTCAGACTTAAGACTTTCTTTTCAGTTCCATTGTTGATCGAGTTTATTAGCCAGATGTTGAAGTTTTCTACATTGAACAAATGTTAACCAATTCAAAATCAATTTTCTATCCCTATTTGTCCGCCTATAAGCAATGCGAGATGTGCAACACGACTCCACAAAGAGTGACGTCACTAAAGCGTGTAATAGTGCTGTGCAACATGCTTTGAAAACTCAATCTGGCAGAGAATACGTGTGGATTGATTTAGGCTAATTCTGCTTGGGAGATGGCTTGCCAATAGATGCATGTGGGAAATCCCTGCATTCTAAATGCTGGATTTGCGGGAATAACTGAAATTGTGCCGCATACCTGCAATCCCACGCCGAAATTCAAACCCTGATTTATTGTTATGTTTAAGTCTGCTGTTGTTATTGAGCGTCTTGCACGATGTTAGTGTTGTCTTTCCTTTTTGCGAGTAAATTCAAAGCAACCTTCCCCCCCCTTATCATATCAAGCAACGGCTCAGTGGATAATCCTCTCTGGACTCATTTTCTCCCACAAGTTATCTCTGTGCCTTTTTACTGTTTTTCCCTTCTTTGGTTTATTTTTTGAATTGCCAGCTCGCCTCTTTCTGTTTTGACTCGGAGGTTCTCTGTAATTAAAAAGTTCTGTATCAGACAGCGAAGGAACAAATAATAGGTTTATTCCAGGCTGAAAAGAGAAGAAAGGAAACACAACGTTTCAGCTTTGGAGCCTTCTTCGGGTATGATAAAGACAGGGCAGACAGCAAAGATTATACAGCATAGGAGAGCAAAAACCGGGAGAGTGGCGGAGGTTGGAGAAGGGGAGAGTTAGATTGGTCACTCAGGTGGTGCGAAGTTGAGAGAGGTGTAGAGAGGTGTAAAGTCAAAACCTATAAATGAATAGAGAGGATTAGAAGTAAGCAAATCTGTCGCTGAGAGAAGGGGAAGGTGTGAACCAAGTTTCAGGATAATTGTAGTTTCTGAAGTCTTTCTGCTATAGGAGTTAAGAAATCCTTCTTTGAGAACGCAGATGGAGAGATCAGTGTGGTCATGGCCGTCAGAGGTGAAATGAGAAACTTTGGGCTTGGAGAAATCTTTCATCTTCACAGCCCTAACATGAAGCGGTCTCCGAGTCTCCTTCCTTTTTCCCCAATGTAGATGGCTGTAGATGCATTTTCTGCAAGAGATACAGTAAATAAGGTTGCTGGGGCTACAAGATGTCATCTGAGTGATCCGGAAATTGTCCTGAGGGGACTTGAATGAGTGCGGTGTTAGATATGTTCTTGCAGGTGTCTCCCTTTCACCTGCCTGGTTCATCTCTCTCCCTCTCTGAATTCACCATCTAAGTCTAAGGCATTCACTGCTGCTAGAGTTCAACCTTAAACAGCACGCTGAGGACTGTGCTTGACCAATCATCACGCTGTTTTCACATTCTAGCTTTACCCACAAAGGTTAATGTACGTGAAGAAAAGTTGTTAAACCTGTGTGTAATTTTTCTGTTACTTGTTTGGAGTATTAATTTAGTCAGCATTATTTATTTTGTATGATTTAGTCATAGTTTTGTTACTGATTATTGATGATAAATCTTATATAGGGACATTGTATGAATCTTTCTTAATAGTAAGATCTGTTTTGGCACTGTTAATGCTTCTGTACTTTTCTAGAGGTTTTTGTTGAAGTTATGTTTTCAAAGCAACTTTTTAAAACGTTTCAGAGCAACATCAATTTTATTTAGGCAACTTATTTAGGAGTTCAGAGTTCAGTTTATTGTCATATGCACAAGTGCAATGAAATGCTTAGTTTCATTTTCTTTAACTAAAATAAAAAATGGGTTGCTGAGGTTGTGCAGGTGTCTGTGTCGGAGAAGCCTCTTTATTACATATGTATATGGGAGAACGGCTTGCAACCACCGAACTCGAAAATCAGTAACTAAAGATGGTCTTTTATACCATGGAACAAACAAGCTAAAGTGACACTCCCCCTAATAGTTAGTAATACAGAAGTATGTCTATATATGGATATACATCACATAAAGTTCATGCAAAGATTGGTGAAGCAAACTGTTTAGCGCACCGCCCATATAACTGTGTCTCAGTGAGCTTACCTAGTGATACATGACAAACTGCTCAAATGTACAAATAGCATAATTTCCCTGTATAAATGTGTGAGTGAAACATTTATAATAAACATGCAGAATAAGCATCTTATATTTTAGATCATGTCTCTTGGCTTTAACAAGTTGCGCATTTACATTCTGGGCGTGAAGCCAACTTCAAGCAACAAGACTGCATTGTTTGCAAAAATACAGAAATAATATAATTGTCTCACTCATCCCTTCACTGACAATCATTTCTTTATAATTTTTGTTGACTAAATTAACACCGCTAGTTTGTCTATGTGTACTATAAAAAGATAAAGTGAATATTGGGGTGTTTTAGTATTCTGTAGTGGTCTGTCTAGATCGGGGGTGGGCAAACTTTTTTGGCACAAGGGCTATATTAAATTTTGAAACTGTATAGTGGGCCGCTTCAGGCTGCTGTTACAGATAGCCTATGCCCTATGTAAGTTTAAAATCCAACAGAGGCTTATGAGTTCAATGTTAACGATAACCTGAGAGAAATACACTCACCCAAAAGGCTTCTTGATTAATGAGAGCTGTGCAGCTGATCACCTCTTTTTGTGTATCCCTTGATAGATGTGTTGTGGAAATCCGTAATACACAGCTCAAGTGGTGGTCACTCAGCTGTGATTTGTGACATGATTTGTTGATGTTCATCAAGCTGAATGTTTGCTCACATATGTCAGTAGATCTGAATTACACCAGTATCTTTTGTGCTGCTTGTCAAATATGGGGAAATTTAGCCTCGTTCAGTGATGCATAGAAATCATTCAGCTTTACAGAATCAAACTTTTCCTTCAGAGTTATGTCACACTCCAGATCGATCAATTCCAGCAGCAATTCTTGTGCTGCCGTCTCATAGTTCAGAGTCAGAGGACATGACACCAACGTTAGAGACCTCTCAATTTCATCAAAGTCAGCAAATTGATGGGAAAATTCTCCATGCAAGTCTGTGAGGGACTTGTTGTGCCTTAGTTCTTGAGCGTGTGACACGTCTAGTGTCCTAAGAGTGGAGAAATGTGTGAATGAGTGGCTGATCATCTGTTTTGAGAACAAGGTGAGCTTAGCTCTGCATGCATTCACATTCGAGTGCAGTTCTGGAAGAAATACACTTTTTCCTTGCAGTTTCATGTTAAGCTCGTTCAAGTGAGCGAAAATGTCCAGAGTGACCGTAAAGTCGCAGAGCCAATCTGAATCTCAGAATTTAGGGAAATTCGTGGCTTTCCCCAGGTTATCCAAAAAGGAGTCAGTTTCCCCTCTCAGCTCCCACACTCGCTTGAATACTTTTCCCAAGCTGAGCCAACGAACACGTGAATAATAGAGTAAGTCATGGTGATCTGAGCCAATATCTTCAAGAAACTGAATGAACTGACGATGATTAAGTTCCCTCGCGCGTATGTTTCACAAGTTTCACAACAGCTTTCACAACATGATTGAGGCCCAGCACGTTTTTGCACAGGGTTTCCTGATGAATGATGCAGTGAAGAAATATTACCTCCGCCTTAGGGTCATTTTCTTTCAGTTTGTCCTGTATTCTCTTCAGTTGTCCAGCATTTTTCCCAGTTAGATTCGGAGATCATTCTGTGGTCACATTTACTACTTTGCTCCACAGTAACTTCATTTGGTCAATACAACGTGACACCTTGTCATACAAGTCCGAGCCCTTTGTTGTTCCTTTAATAATCTCCATTGATAAAAGCTCCTCCGTAATTTCAAAACTGTCATTAATTCCCCTGAAAAAAATTAGAAGCTGTGCAGTGTCCTTTATATCAGTACTTTCAGCCAATGCAATTGAATAACTTGAAGTTCTCCATCTTCTTGTTCACAAGCCAAGTCTTCACCAATTACCTCGACCCGACGGGTTCTTCGTGATAAACTTATTTTCTCAAATTTGCTCTGCTTTCTGGAAAAAGAATATCTGTGGTTTCTATCATACACTCCTTCAAAAAAAACCCTTCAGAGAATAGCTTGCTTTGTTTAGCAATGTTATATGCGAGCAGGTGGTGTGCCTTTGTGCTGGCTTCTTGGATGGTAGAAGGGTGGGAAAAACATTATGCTGAGCCTGTAAACTAGGGGCTAGTTTGGAAGCTCTATTACCCCACTCCTCCCATGACAGATTGCTAGCATAGTTAGCATCTTTGGTAGAAAAATGCCAACTGAGATTGTATTCGTTGAACACTGTAACACTTTCCTTACAATTAAACATATAGCCTTTGTTCCAACCTCTGTGAAAAGGTATTTTGCAGTCCATTCTTTGTTGAACACTCTGCATTCACTGTCACCTTTCTGCTTCTTCACTCCCCTCATTTCGACGCAGGATTGCAGTATGATGCACCCACTTGTTGAGAGGGTCTCTTTGAAATTTGTATTCTTTTTTCTTGCAGAGGATGCAATATTTTACAAGGTGGACATTTAGAACAAGGGCTACTATTTAATTCTATATCATTTTATAGGGATGCGTGCTAGGAACCTAAGTAACCAGTTATATCAAAAGAAGTTATCTTGAGTGAATAGGGAGGTAGGAGGTTGTGCGTGATTTTGGAACTGCTAATCTTGTAAGCACAGAAACGTTTGATAGATAACAGAAAAATATTTAAGGACTGTTCTGGCTGAATTACTTGGAGAAAAATACACCAAGCATCTCTGTGTTTTTCCCCCCATGCGCTTGAAATAAAAATGTATTTTAACTTCTGAGATGGACTCCTGACTGTCTTTAAAGGGGAATTGGGGAAACATTTCTCAAACACACTGATTCTCCAGCAAATCAAATTGGTATTGCTTTCATGCGCCATCTAACGTCAAAAATAATTAAATGTAAGAAAAAATAGCCCCAAACAAGGTGGAAAATGGTGAATATTGACTAATTTATTTTTTACCTCAAGGGACGGTTAAAACTAACCTCAAGGGCCCAGGGGTGGTCTAGATGCTAAAAATCCCTGTATCTTAAAGTTTGTTTTCTTGTTTCTCCATGGTGTTATTTTTAAATTCTACTCTCAGCCCATGTTAAAGGTTTTGTTCTCTTGTCCTGTGTTTGCAGGGCCAGAGGCCAGTGCTCTCTCTCATGCTGGGGAAAGGGCCCCTCTTGAACAGCAGCACAGTGAGGAGGAGTGGGGCTCCAGTCTGATGCAGGAGACAGAGCCCACTGCTGCAGAAGAGAAAGAAAAACTCAGTGAACAGCACACAGAGAGCAGACAGAGTGTTGTGGATCTGGACTGTGTGCCCATGATAAAGACAGAGCCTGAGAGTGAGACATCTGGTTTCCTAGTATCTGATGATTTTACAGAGAAGATTAATAATCTGGACATGAACAATATTAAAGAAGGTTGTAATGAACTGGACTGTGGCTCTGTACAAAACCACAAAGAACACCTAGATAAGTTTAATCTTAGAAAGCAGGACGTAGAGCCCCAGTTGATTGAACCTGCA